>NC_138222.1:26229184-26530446 GCF_964197995.2 Scardinius erythrophthalmus
TCAAAGTGCAAAATAAATGTTGTGGAGTTATTATTTGCCAAAACGGCTTGCAACAAGTTGTATATTGACATTTACAATAAAAAGAAAAAAATGGCATCATCTTAATGTTTTTTGTTTGTTTGTTTTTAAAATTGTATAGACCTGATAGTTCCTTTGTATCTTTTATGGTCATTAGCTTTGGTGTTATATTAAAACAGTCTTTGCCTACTTGAATGCCAAATAAATAATATAGCATAATATTTCGATGAACGCAAGCTGCAAGATATAACTTTTGGGGGAAAATTTCGGTGGCGTTATATCACGCAAGTGCTTTAACAGCATCAATACATTGTGAATGAACTGCTGGAAACATGTTTCTAGTTAATTTGTGTCGAATGCAAGTGGCGTCACAGGCAGAGGAAGAGCTGGTGTCTGAGCGTGCAAGTCTGAGTGCAAAGTCTGAGGTCCTGTCCCAAATGGCGTACTTCATGAGGACTTTCGGTCTTGTGGACTTAAATTGCGCGTGCTCGCTGAGTCTACGAGTCCGTATGGCCATCCGATTCAGCATTTTAACGCTCTGAAGTGTGCTTAGCAGCGCCTCCTTTGTACCCTTGAAGCGGTCTTCCACGAAGCCCGCATACATGCAGGCTCCACACACTTTAACTACCCAGGAATCCTTGTGAAAGGCCAATCAGACAACGGATGGGGAGGATTTCACTCACGGACAATTGTTGACATGGCTGAGAAGAAAATATTACGTTTTTTTATGACCTAGATGTACATTTTACAAGTTGTAACCTACAGTTTATAAAAACATTATGGTCATCGAGCAGTGGTTGATGTCTCAAACATAATAATAGCGCGTTGAATAATAAGATCGCATTATGATTCATTAAATAAATAGAACCAATGTCAGGGCTTTACTGAGTCATATAAACACAGTATGAATATTGAAACCTGTAAATTCATCTGAAACTCATGCACATTTTCATTATGTGTTAAAATTGTAATCTTAGTTCAAATGGAACATTATGTATTATTATGTACAACTGTATACATAATTTAAATAAGCATGATGTATCTATTGTCTAATGCCTAGGTGGCATGCATAATATCAAAATATAGAACTGTGAAATTAGGCTGTGTAGTTGACATGGAGATAAGACGTCGGAGCGCAAAGATGTGATTTCTCCTGTCCAACAACAACCAGACCGTTATTTCCTATATAAAAATATATAAATATAAATGTCTTACTTTTTGCACGAACCTACGTAGGTTTGTAACAAACTTGTATAATGCCAGCCTTTGATCTTCACTTGCTTCCCTTGAACGATGTCTACTTCGACCCACCCTCAAACATTGTCATTGCAGCTGAGGCCTGGAAGTGTTTGGTTCGTGTTGTCGAAATTCAGATGGTAATGGATTTATCGTTTCCAACATGTGCTGTAAGCGAAAGACTAATCACAACTGGGCCATCTGACCAATTAAAGCATAGAAGGCTCTTGGAAAGGAGGGCAGAGTCCTGAACACGGCTCGCTAATTTTGATGTAACAGGTGGAATAATATTTACGTTGTGATTTGCAGTGCGGGTACGGGTTGGGAATCAATAGGCACAAGTGATTCGGTACCCACTGATAGGCAACTGCTTTCAAACGGTCCCGTGCTTATTTGTGATCTGTAGTCTGAAGACTGTCAAAAGACTGTCAGCAGCCATATCACCCTGTAGCCCAAGACTGGTTGCCCACTGAAGCTAAGCAGGGCTGAGCCTGGTTAGTACCTGGATGGGAGACCTCCTGAGAAAACCAGGTTGCTGCTGGAAGAGGTGTTAGTGAGGCCAGCAGGGGGTGCTCACCCTGTGGTCTGTGTGGGTCCTAATGCCCCAGTATAGTGACGGGGAAACTATACTGCCAAAAGAGCACCGTACTTCGGATGAGACGTTAAACCGAGGTCCTGACTCTCTGTGGTCATTAAAAATCCCAGGATGTCTTTCGAAAGAGTAGGGGTGTAACCCCGGCATCCTGGCCAAATTTGCCCAGTGGCCTCTGTCCATCATGGCCTCTTAATCCTCCCCATATACTGATTGGCTTCATCACTGTCTCCTCTCCACCAGTAAGCTGGTGTGTGGTGGGCGTTCTGGCGCAATATGGCTACCGTCACATCCTCCAGGTGGATGCTGCACATTGGTGGTGGTTGAGGAGATTCCCCCCTTCTATGTAAAGCGCTTTGAGTGTCGAGAAAAGCGCTATATAAATGTAATGAATTATTATTATTATTATTAAATGTGTCCAATGTTTCAACATGGTTTTCAGCATTAAGCACAGCAGCGTTTGCGTGCTAAAACTGAGGTGATTGACAGCTTTAGTCATTATAAAGGAATGCACACTCTTTGGTTGCTTTCTGTATATAATCTATTCGTAATTTGAATAAAAGTTTTATTTTTCATGCTGCTAAGAGAACGTCTCGGTTACATATGTAACCCTCGTTCCCTGAGAGAGGGAACGGAGATGTCTCGTCGTGACCGACGATTTTGGGACCAATCTACTTCGAGTGTAACTAAACAAGCCAATTTCACATTGGCATGCAATCATTGCATTAAGCTGCTCTGCCTCGTCAGCGCGGGTATAAATGAGCAGCTGGTGCATGATGCAATCAGTTTTTCGCTGAGTAGTTGAGCCAAGTTGGCGACCCAGGCCCCAGTGACGGTACAGCGCCCGTGGCGATGGGACAAGACGTCTCTGTTCCCTCTCTCAGGGAATGAGGGTTACATATGTAACCGAGACGTTCCCTTATCGTTCGGTCACTCTCGATGTCTCGTCGTGACCGACGATTTTGGGATCCCTACCAAAGCGCCACGGGCGTTGCCCGCTTCCAGCGCCCTGGGCAAGCCTCCTAAACCCTCTTACCCTACTTGGCGATGAGACAGGGCTTACCCAGAGAGTGTCCATCACTACTGTTCCAAATAACCCCTTTATAGTGATAAATATTGTATAACGCTGGGAAAGCGTGCCCCCCTTCTTTTACAAAGGAGGGAACACTGTGGAATCCACATCCTACTAGAGGTCTAGTGGAAGATCGTATGGACTAATCTTTTGAGGGCTGTACAATACAGAGTCCCTGAGTGGCTCTCACCATCGAAGGATAACAACACTGGCAGGGACGGCAGGGCGGACTCTGCCAGGGGAGACACGGGCTTCATTAAGAGCTTGCCGTGGAACACACATATGGAAACCTGCTGAAGGTCACACATATGGGCATCCAGGTCTAGAACTGGTTCTCGAAGATACATCAGTCGTAGGCCTGGCACCGGATGCTCCGCAACGTCCGGACGCCATAGGGATGATCGGAGGACTCACAGGGTCTACTAAGAGGACTCTCTGGAGAATTCTAGTGCACATGTGGGTGCAGCAAGCCGACACTAACCCGGGGCCCCATCGTGTCTCTGACCGTTTGAGGCAAGAACACGGGAGGCGACCGGCTCCACACGAAGGCTATAAAACCTAGTGAACGTGTTGGGTGTCGCCCAGCCCGCAGCTCTACAGATGTCTGTCAGCGAGGCGCCCTGTGCCAGAGCCCAGGAGGATGCAACACTTCTGGTAGAGTGAGCTCGCAACCTGAGAGGACAGGGCACACCTTGTGCTTGGTAAGCCAAGGTGATGGCATCCACTATCCAGTGGGCCATCCTCTGCTTGGAGACAGCCTTCCCCTTCTGCTGGCCTCCGAAACAGACAAAGAGCTGGTCTGAGGTCCTGAAGCTTTGTGTCCGGTTTGCAGGTTCACCACCTGGTCCCTGAAAGGAGTGGTGGGAACCTTGGGCACGTATCCAGGCCGGGGTCTCAATACCACGTTGGTGTCACCCGGCCCGAATTCCAGGCACGATTCGTCGACCGAAAATGCTTGCAGGTCCCCTACCCTCTTGATGGAGGCCAATGACAGCAAAAGCAAAGTCTTCATAGTTAGAAGCTTTAAGTCAACTGACTGCAAAGGCTCAAATGGGACGAGCTAAAGTGCTTTTAGTACCAGCGTAAGGTCCCAAGAGGGTATGGAGGGAGAACGAGGAGGATTTAACCTTCTCGCCCCCCTAAGGAACCTGACAACCAGGTCATGCTTCCCAACCGATTTACCCAGTATGGGGTCATGGTGTGCAGATATTGCAGCAACATAAACTTTGAGGGAGGAGGGAGACAGCCTCCGCTCCAACCCTTGCTGCAGGAAGGAAAGCACGGCTCTGATCGAACATTTCCGGGGGTCTTCTTGGTGAGAAGAACACCATTCGACGAACAGGTTCCACTTCAGCGCATAAGCTCGTCTCGTAGACTGTGCTCGGGCCGAAGTGATGGTGTTAAGTACCTCTTGGGGTAAGTCACCTAGAACCTCCTCTTCCCATCCAGGGGCCAGACATGGGGCCCTATCTTGCACCCAGCGCAATTGACTTTGTACACCGACGCATGTATCATTCCTATTTTGCACCCGCGCAAAGCGTGCTTTTCCCTCCACAGAAGCACGTCGGTAAACTAGGGAATGAACTTGCGCTCCCTGTGCGGTTCAGCACAAAAAAGGAGGCGTGTTCCGGCTCAAACGTTCCTTCATGCTATTTTGCAGGTTTAGAAAACAATTGCGCCACTAACCAGGAAAAAATTGTTTAAAGTCAGTGGCGCGTTGCACATGTTATTCATATGCTATTTTAAGGGCGCATGCTTGGCCATAATCAATGTAGCGTGTGCACAACGCGCATACACTTTGATTCTCTCATCTACACAGAAGCAGCAGTTTTCATTTTTGCAAATCATATATTATTACGATAGATAGATAGATAGATAGATAGATAGATAGATAGATAGATAGATAGATAGATAGATAGATAGATAGATACCATAGATAGATACCATAGATAGATAGATAGATAGATAGATAGATAGATAGATAGATAGATAGATAGCAATTTATTATAAAAGCATACATCTAGCTTACACATTTACCCAAATTATCATACGCCTTTTTAACCGAAGTTAATTTGGGTGGGTTTCTCCATCCCCAACGTCCCTGACGAGAGCGTTGCTCTCCTTGGCTGTGAACAGCTCCTGGCGTGCGCCTGGCAAATCCGCCGTTATAATAGGAATCCGCTTTAGAACAAGCGTGCCTGCTCTTAAAGGGAATGTGAGATGACGCTCTGATTGGTTTATTTCACGTTACGCCCAAACCACACCTATGAATAATGAAGCTACTTCAGACCAACCCATTTTAGATTTGCGCCTGGCGCAGGAGTCATTTATCCCGCCGGGAAAATAGTAACAGCGCCAAGACCCGCCCACAAAGTTACTTGCGCTTTGCGCTTTGACACTTGCATTTCAGATCGTTAAAATAGGGCCCATGGAGTTTCCAGAGGTCTGGGCGCGGGTGCCAGAGGGTGCCCCATCTCTGAGAAAGCAGATCCTTCCTCAGAGGAATCGGCCAAGGAGGGGCTGTCTGAGGAGCATTAGTTCTGGGAACCAGGACCTGCTCCTCGTCCTCCCTGACCTTGCACAATGTCTGTGCGAGAAGGCTCACTGGGGGAAACACATATTTGCGCAGGCCCCGGGGCCAGCTGTGTGCCAGAGCATCCATGCCGAGAGTTGCCTCGGTCAGGGAATAGAACCACTGGCAGTGGGTGGTCTCTGAGGAGGCAAACAGGTCTATCTGTGCCTCTCCGAAACGACCCCAAACCAGCTGAACCACCTGGGGATGGAGTCTCCATTCTCCTGGAAGTGCTGCACGTGATAGCTCGTCGGCTATGGTGTTGAGTGCACCAGGAATGTGAATGGCACGAAGCGACCTCAGATGCTTCTGACTCCAAAGAAGGAGGTGACGGGCGAGTTGCGACATGCAGCAAGAGCGTAGACCACCTTGGTGGTTGATGTACGCAACAGCCGCAGTGTTGTCCGTGCGGACCAGCTCGTCTTTCCCCTGTAGGCACCTTTTGAGGCGGCTCAGAGCAAGACGTACTTCTAGCAACTCTAGGCAGTTGACATGCCAATGCAGATGGGTAGCCGTCCAAACCCCTGAGACTGCATGCCCGTTGTACGTGGCACCCCAGCCAGTGGCAGAGGGATTGCCACGCCCACCTCGGAACTCGGCCATGGAGCCAGTGCTGAAGCGGTCTCATATGGAGAAGACCGAGCGGTACTACTGCCGCTGCGGCCGCCATATGCCCCAGGACCCTCTGAAAATGTTTCAGTGGAACCGCGATTCTGCCCTTGAAAGTGTTCAGGCAGTTCAGCACCGACTGGACACGCTCGTCTGTGAGACGTCCTGTCTGTTCGACCGAATTCAACTCCATACCAAGAAAAGAGATCCTGTGCACTGGCAAGAGTTTGCTCTTTTCCCAGTTGACCCGAAGACCCAGCTGGCTGAGGTGATTGAGCACCAGGTCCCTGTGTTCGCACAACTGAGCTCGGGACTGTGCTAGTATGAGCCAGTCATCGAGGTAGTTGAGGATGCGAACGCCCTGCTCTCTCAGAGGAACTCTGTGACCTTGGTGAAGACACGAGGCGACAGGGACAGCCCGAAGGGTAGGACCTTGTACTGGTATGCACGACCCTCGAACGCGAAACATTCTGTGTCGCGGGAGGATGGAGACATGGAAGTACGCGTCCTTCAGGTCTATCGCTGCAAACCAATCTTGGGGATGGATGCATTCGAAAATGCGTTTCTGTGTCAGCATTTTGACCGGTAGCTTGTGTAAAGCCCGATTCAAAACTCGCAGGTCCAAGATCGGCCGTAACCCACCGCCTTTCTTGGGTACAATGAAGTAAGGGCTGTAGAACCCTGTCTTCATATCGGCTGGAGGAACCGGCTCTATCGCGTCCTTCACCAGTAGGACCGCGATTTCTGCTCTCAGGACAGGGGCATTGTCCGAGGTTACTGATGTGAACCGAATACCCCTGAACCTGGGGGGACGCCGGGCGAATTGAATCGCATAGCCGAGCCAGATGGTCCAAATGAGCCAGCGAGACGGCCTGGGGAGCGCTAGCCAGGCTGCCAGAGATCGTACAAGTGGGACCAAAGGAACCACAGGCATACCCGGGGTGGGGCAGCGAAATGGAACACAGGAACCCGGGCCCTGGGGCTCTCTTTGTGTCGAGGCGGCCGAAGGCAGGGTCTGAGCGTGCTGTGAGTCGCTTACCTGGTTCCGTGTTAGGGCAGATGGGGCGTGAGGATGCTTGAATGTGCCCTGAACAGTGTTGTATAAAGTACTAGAAAGCAATACTTGAGTAAAAGTACAAGTATTGTACTAGAAAAAGACTTTGGTAGAAGTGAAAGTTACCTTTTAGAATATTACTTAAGTAAAAGTCATAAAGTATCTGATATATACTGTACTTAAGTATCAAAAGTAATTTTCTGATATTTCATGTACTTAAGTAATTGAAGTAAAAGTAAAAGTTTTTTTTTTTTTTTTTTGATTATGCGTTGAATTCAGCGATCACGGAATCGCGAAAAACTGGAGGGACTGTGTAGCCTGTACTGTAGGCTACTTGTGTTATCGTTTATCTCCCACTGCATGTACCTTTAGCTGTAAAAAAAAAAAAAATGCATCACAATAAGTGTATTGTGATTGTCACTAACATTTTTGTAATTAAACTGAATTTTATTAGGTTTATTGACATGTTACAATGTTTATAATTTCTGGTAAGCTATGCTTTTTTATTATTTCAATTCAATTCAATTGTGATTTGATTTAATATTGACTCATTTGTATAAATATTAGGTAGGCTACTCAAGTTTTTTGTCTTGCCAACTGTGCTATAGCCTATTATTAAATGGCTTTCCTGAGGTAAATGTGACATAATTGTCCTCCAGCTATGTTACTGACCTCTTCACGCTGATGAAAAACACTTATTTATTGATCGATATTATGTATGAGGAACATTTCGGTAAGTTATAGGCCTACTGTATCTTTCAACAGTATTCATGTTTTTTTTACTATTAGCTAGTACAGATGATCGGTTCACTTGAGCTAGGGATCTGTCATCTGTCACGTAACATTTACAAGCGCCAAAACAGTATTTATTTTTTGAATTTCGTAATAAAATTGACATAATCTGAGTAAAAAAAAAAAAAAAAAAATGTTTTATATCATAATGTAACCTGCTCTGTCTAGTCTGTCGGCCGTCATCTTTGCTTCGCGATTTTTCTGTGCGTGAGAAAATTGATGTGAGGCGTGAGAGCGTGTGGAAAAAGTCAATTGCGTGTGTCTCACGGTGAATGCGTGAGAGTTGGCAGCTCTGTAAGTTAAACGTGCTCCAGGTCCTCCGGCAGGTTCTCGTGCTTCCATGGCGGTTTCAGTTGTGCTTCCTCCTCCTTTGGCATGGCAACAAACAAGCATTACGCTGAAATAGAGCGCACGCCGTGCGTACTGCAATCTAGGAGCAGTGATTCGCCAAACCTCCCTTATTGTAGTCGCACACATTTCTTCTGATTTTATTTTGTAGTAACGAGTAACGAGTAAAGAAGATGCTTAGTGGAAATATAGCGGAGTAAAAGTATACATTTTATCTAGGAAATGTAGTGGAGTAAAAGTGAAAGTTGACATAAATTTAAATAACGAAGTAAAGTACAGATACGTGAAATTTCTACTTAAGTACAGTAACGAAGTATTTGTACTCCGTTACATTACAACACTGGCCCTGAACCCGTCCAATGCTGCCCTCTGGCGACAGAGGAAGGGGAGTGTGTCTGGGTGGTGTACCGTGAACCGCTCCCTGAGTCCTCTTGGGACCCAGAGAGGAGAGAAACTGCTCTTTTATTGAAAATTTGGGTACCGCTGGCTGTTGAGCCAGTGGCAGAACAAAAGAAAACTGGAACGAAAGATTCTCCCGCCGGTCCTCCTCCGGGGGAGGGAGTGGTCCTGTCGCCATCTCCCAAAGAACAGTCCTTTCCACCTCTGGGTCGCCCCTCTCAGGGCCTCTTACCCTTACGCTTCCCTCCTGGTTTGGCGGGGGCCTGGACGGGCAGGGTGCCGCGTCCGCGTCTGGCTCCTCTGCGCTGCTTTACTGGTGGTTGCTGCAGAGGAGCGGAGGCGGATGCGGGAGGGCGCCCTTGGCGATGAGCAGACGAGGTCGCTGGCTCCAATGGCCTCTTACCTGGAACCGACCGCTGGGGCAGGATGTGTTTAATGGCCTCCGTCTGCTTCTGTGCTGCCGAGAACTGTTGGGCGCAGCTCTCGACAGCCTCGCCGAAGAGACCGGTCTCCCGCATGTCTGCCAGGCACAGCCAGAGGTGTCGCTCCTGGACCACAAGAGTGGACATCGCTCGACCCAGTGACCGTGTGGTGACCTTCGTTGCTTGTAGCGCGAGGTCCTTTGCGGCACGAAGTTCCTGGAGAACCCCTGGGTCGCGACTACCCTCGTGCAGGTCCCTCTTGGCTTTGGCCTGATGAACCTACAGTAACGCCATGGCGTGTAAAGCAGAGGCAGGCTCTCCACAGGCTCTGTAAGCCTTGTCGGTTAACCCCGACGAGTACTTACAGGCCCGGGATGGGAGACACGGTTCCCCCCTTAGTATGGAGTTAGGGGAAAGTTGCATGGCAACTGCCCCCTCCACGGGGGGGATAAGCGCATAACCCTTGGCTACCCCGCCATCAAGGGTAGTGAGGGGGGAGGGGACCCTAGGACCACCTCTGGACCTGTGCCGTCCATGACCTAGTGATCTCCTCATGCACCTCGGAGAAGAATGGTACCGGGGCAGGACGCTGAGAACCAGCGCGATCTGCCCCGAGAAACCAATCATCCAACCAGAGAGGGTTCGGGACAGGGTGGAGGGTTCCACACGAGCCCGACACTCTCGGCGGCCCGAGATAGCTTAGCCATCATCTCTGGGTCCGATTCGGGCAACATTGCCAAACCCGAAGGGGGCAGCGCAGCAGAGTCATCATCCCCGGAGAGAGAGGACCCGCCCTCCGATGCCGCGGTCGACATCTGATCGTCAGGCGGGGCGCCGAAGGATACGACTGGTGCAGACCTTGAAGGTGGCCCAGCCCGTTCCTCCGACGGCCCAGCTGGTTGCGGAACAGGGGAGTGAGGGGGTCCCGGGGGTGGTGGCCCTGCGGAACCGGTCCTCACTGTCACCCTCAGATCTCCCAAGCTGCGGCCCGAAGTAGCCCCCCGAGGAGGGTTAGATCGAGGCAGAGGCGAGGGGGCTCCCATCCCTTTGAGGAGTGAGAGCCGCGATCGGAGCTCCGAGATGGTCACGTTCCCGCAGTGAGAACATGACTCATCCACGAACGCTGACATTGCATGCCGAATGCCCAAACATACAATGCAGCATCCATGACCATCACCTGGCGTCAGGAAACGACCGCATCCAGAAACACACAGTGTGTTTGCCATTTTTGTACAAACGCGCACACACCGTGAAGCTCTTTTAGAGAACTGCTCTCTTTTTGTGCCGAAGCACGCAGGGAAACCCTGCTCGCGTCACCAACGGTAAAGGGAATCCTGCGGTGCACAACCGATACCAGCTGTTAAAACAGCTATTGTTTTTTAGAAGGTGCTGGATCGGTCGAGGAAGTTCGCTGCCGTGTCGCCAACACTCAAAGAGAACAGGAAAGTACACTCTTCTTTGTAGATCTTCTTTGCAGAAGCTCAACTCCGAAGCGAAAAGCTGATTGCATCATGCACCAGCTGCTCATTTATACCCGCGCTGACGAGGCAGAGCAGCTGAATGCAATGAATGCATGCCAATGTGAAATTGGCTTGTTTAGTTACACTCGAAGTAGATCGGTCCTCTGAGCGAGATCCCAAAATCGGCGGTCACGACGAGGCGTCGAGAGTGACCGAATGATAAGGGAACCAACGGCCATGTATACACTGCAGAGTTTCAGGAGAGACAACCTCATTTAAATTCAGAGTGAATCCACTAACATATCCATGATATAATATTATAACAATATAGGCTCATTTGGCTATAATCTTTTAATTTATGGAGACCTCTTAGCATCAGTAGATAGCCTTTTTATGTGCATTTGTTCAAAATAGCCTGTATGGGCAGATTGTTCACATAATAGGCAAAAGTTTTGTGTTCTTTACACAACGGATGCATGTTCTGTTCTCATCTTTTTTCTGTTAATTATCACCATGTTGGAATGTGTCTATTTTTCTTAAATCCATCAACTCAGAATGCAAAGTGGGTTTGATTGATTGCGTTACATGAGAAAATAAATATTTTTTGTCAACCTGATGTAGATTTAATGCATAGATTTAGTGCGGTTCGGGTCGTGGTCTTTATGTCAAATTTGTCGGGTCGAGTACGGAATTAAATTACTGTAGTGCTGCTGTCGGATAACAGGTCGGGTGTTCTGTTAAGTACTGCGGGTGCGGGTTGACCAAACAGGACCCATGCAGGACTCTGAGGAGGGATGAAGACAAGACAGAGTCCTTTATCGTACTGTTTCAGTCACTGTGATAAAAGAGTTTAAGCTGCAACATAAATTACGAGAAAATTTACATTTTATTATTATTATTATTATTATTTTGATATGCACCTATCGTAGGAGACCTCCAAAACAAGATTGGGAACCTTTACAATAGCATAATAGGGGCACTTTAATATGTGACAGGCAGATTGTACTAAATGGGACAGCATATAGGCTACATTTGTACTGTGACTAATGTGGTCAGTTCTTTGAAGAACTTACTAAATAGAACCCAAAGTTACTGTAGGATCTCTAAACGGTTCCTCCAGTAACCCCATCTCAAGAGAAAGGCTTTGAGTCTTGAAATATAGTTCCTTGTGTACACAATTGGATATCTGAGTACCTTTAAATGGTGCTAGAGTCCTCTAGACGGTTCCTAGAGGGCGATCTGAGGAATCAAAATGGTGCCTCGGGAAGCCTATATTTTTATTTTTACAGTATTCTTCTTTTTTGGTTGTTTGTTGTTAGTTTTTTTTTGTTTGTTTTTTTTTTTTGTTTTTTTTTTTGCTGTTTTAATGTTTAAATTAAAATGTTTAAAATTTGATCAATATATTTTATCATATGTTATGTTTTGTACTAACAAACCAATTTTTTGTCATAAGATGGATGGATGGAAAAGTATTAGTGAAGCTAGCCAGGGCTGCATTTCCCAAAAGCATCATTAGCCAACTATGTTCGCAAGTTCCGTCGTTATCAGCATAGTTCTATGAGCCAGTGTTTCCCAAAACCATCGTTCTAACGAACATTCGCAAACAGCATCACAAAGTTGTGTAGTTGGAACGACAGCTCTCGACCTGTGGTTAGAAGCATAGTTTCTAGTTTGCATGACATGTGGACTTAATAAATCCTTATCTTGAGTAAAATAAGCAAGCTGACATTCAGTACAACCTGTGTCTTTTATTTAGAATACATACAAATGTCATTTACGTCTTTTAGTTTGTCAAGAGATTTAAAACACCGTTTTTGAAGAGTGCGCATGTGCAAAAGTGCTCTACTATGTAAGAACGAGCCTATGATTGAATCTGCGAATAAAGCAAAATGAGAAATAGTCCTCAGATGTCATGTCTGTAATTTATAGCAAAACATCTAGCGTTCTCTAATTCAATCTCAAACAGATTAATTAAAAGAAGTTATTACTCCACCATGTGCGTGACGTCGGGAAAACAATATGGTTGAATGACCACTTTGCGACAATACAGTTTCGGGAAACAGTCGTGACTAGTCGTTGATTTCTTCAACGATACATCGGACTATGGTAGTTAAGCAGTGAGTTACGTCGTTCGGGAACGCACCTCAGTATGTTTTTTGCACATAAACAATATGTTTTCAAGCTAAAATACTACTTAAACAATATTGATTCTTTTCATTTTTAAGTGGGGAGTATTATTTGCTTTTAGACAAGAAAGAAAAAAACAGAAAACATAGACCAAAGATGCACTTTAAATAAATGACATGATCGTTTCTCTTTTTCCACTGTTTGATTTAGGCATAACTGGTAGACTACTAAACTAAATTTTAACAGATACATCTGGAAATATTATGTCATAGTTTCATAGAGTCATTATGTTATTTGGGAGAAACTGTCCTTTCTTTTTCCTCATTTTAGGGCACAATTTACAAATGTGAGGGTGTGTAGCTGTGACTTTAAGGGTGTTTGATAAGTTTGCTTTGCGCTTGGAGACATGCTGACACATCCCTTTTTAAAAGCAGCGTAAGTGACACCATTGAGACAAGAGAACTGAAAAAGGAGAAAGGCACTGATAGAAAAGGAATGAGTGAGAAAGTAAGTTAGAAAGTGACAGGGGAAAATACAGTAAATGTGAACATGTTTTAGAAAAGTTTCCCTTCTGTTTCATCTTTTGATTTTGCTGATATCAGCATGGATTAGAATATGTTTGTTCACTGGCATCCTGCTCTCTCTCTCTCTCTCTCTCTCTCTCTCTCTCTCTCTCTCTCTCTCTCTCTCTCTCTCTCTCTCTCTCTCTCTCTCTCTCTCTCTCTCTACTTTGTGCAATCCTCCCTCCCTTTACTTTCTAAAGAGAGAGCAGCTGTGGAGGCTGCCAAGGTCGCAGGGACAACTGAGAGTAATGACATTCCCCTGAAATGTTACCTCAATGCTAAAACTCACACTCAGCAGGAACAGATGAGGGCTCAGGAAGACAATGGCCTACAAAACCTGCCTGCATGTCTGTAGTGGTGTGTGTGGGTGTTTCTTCAACTTTCATGTCCCAGGGGTTGATTTTTATTAAAACTAACAAATAACAGAACTTTTTTGTTTGTTTGTTAGTTTGTTTGTTTGTTTGTTTGTTTGTTTGTTTTATGAATATCACATTAAAACTCTTGGCAACATTTTACCATGCGATCATGATTCATTTTGTGCTACTTTTCAAACGACTTTATGCAAATTTTAATAGGTGTTATGTAAAAATAACCCAGTCATAATTTAGTAACACAAATTATCACTGTCCCTCTGCTGTGGCATTATTTCCATCACAACCAACAATTTTGCCTAATTTAGAGTTAACCTAAGTTCTTTCACAAAGTGCACTTATTGAACAATGAGACAAAAGTGTCAGTGAAGAACCAGATAGATACGATGTGTGACGAAAGCAAAGCAAAATCAAGCTAAACATCACTTGAATACAATATTTTTTATTGTGCATCATTTTCAATCAAGCTTTATGTTTGAATTATACAAAAATATTTACTATTTAATTTATATAATATTCAAATTCAACTCAGCTTCAAATTAACTGTACAGCCGCTTCTGCACATATAACTCTGCGATGCTCTCCAGCCAAACTGGTGAATACTATTCACTGGGTGGATACTATAACACTTCATACAAACATTATATTCATTGCATTATAAATAAAATGCCTATGTAACAGTTGCATCATTGCCCATTTAAGGCCTTTCCAGGAAATAAACAAAATAACAAAGCATTATACATAATATATTAGTTAAATACTGTACATCAAACAATGAGGCAAGGTGACATTCTTATGCATATTACACAACACCACTTGTAAACATTGTTAGTAGATTTAAAAGAGTTTAATATAATTTTACATGGTTTTAGTTTTACAGTTGTACAATATAGAGTTTACAGAGATTAACACTCTGTGTTGTCATCTCTGCAAAAGTGTAAAGGCATGTGAACTTGCTCTAGAAGACAACACACTGCATTGCTCAATGATGCAAATTACAATCCAATAAATAAATAAATAAAATGGCCAGGACATTTTTCAAGAAAATGTTCGTCCTTTGGTAAGAAGAATACTTGGAAGATTCAGACTAAACGAACGTTGAGGAAAAATAAAAGAGGAAAGCGGAAATCCCTGAGGAAGATCAAGGCAGCAGAGATAATACCATGATAACTTTCTGTGGGTTAACAATGTGCCGCCTGCTGAAGCCGCTGTCTGTGTAATGGTTCTCTGGAGGTTTGCAGAGGCCGACGACTTTTTTTTTTTTTTTTTGTGCAGCTAGGCTGCATGTGGTGCCCCTCTCCTATCACCCACTGCAACCTTCTTTCTCCGATAATGATGCCAAGTGGTCAAGTGTGCACTTACCTACCTCACATGTACGCACATACAGTACACACACTCTTGGAGAAGTTTGTGTAGGACAATGCTGTTCTAAGTATTACCACAGTTGTTTTGTATGCTGCCCTATATGACTAGATAAACTGTCATGACCAACCTCCTCAAAATCATGAAGGACGGTTGGAATGCAAGACATAGCCTGCTGTCCTCTTCCCCAAAAATAGCTTCTGCTGAAGATCAGTGCTGACGTTTTCTTTAGCAAAAGGTCCCTACACTGGAGGATCCTTCTTGCCTTTAACGCCACAAGTTTCTGTTTGCTTAATGTCAGCTCTCCTTCTGTGCATTCAGCAGTGACTCTGTTCTTTTTCAGAAAAGGTTAAGCAAGAGCAAGAGTTTTACAGCAGTTTGGGGAGGGGAGTTTGTTTGTGTGTGTGTGTATTGTCTCATATATATATATATATATATATATATATATATATATATATATATATATATATATATTATTAGGGGTTTAACAATACTGTATATGGATCGATGCATCGATCAAACGTCTAACGATATGATGCATAAAATATCGATATATGGTACCTTTATTTTGACACTCACCACATCCTCAAGTAACTTTTCTCAGCTGAAATAGACGCCTGACAAGATTGACTGAACCCTAAACCACTTTGTCACAAAAGCCGGTATTGTCCACTGTCAAGGCATTGCGAGTTCATGTTTTAAAGCAGAAACTGACAAACAGCACCCTTGTTGTTTGTGAACACAACCCGAAAAGTCAGTTTTAGCAAATCAGCACGCAGTATTCAGTTCAGGTGACAAGGCTGTTAGTCACTTCGAAAATACGCACTAGCTGAGAGGAGTTTCGTCAAAGCTGACTAAAAGTGATCAAGGATGGATAATTTCAACGGACCCGTGATATCTTCTTCGGGGCATAAAAGGAAAATAAAAGCTGAAACTTTTTTCACGGAAACTTGCTAAAGCAGCACGATAGGGGTGAGGGAAAAGTCCCCTGTATTGCCTCTAATCACAACAACAAAGTATGTCAGGCGTTTATGCCAGTTGAGGAGATTAACGTTACAAAGATTAACCAAGTGCTTTATTATATATCATAGAAATTACTTGGTTTTGTTTAACTCTGAAACATGAAAAGTGGAGTTATCTGCTTTTGCAACAAACAAACAAAAAAACTTTTAAAGGGGTCGTGACATGAGAAACCAAATTTGCCTTGATCTTTTGGCATATAAGAGGTCTTTGTACCATTAAAACGTCCTGCAAGTTTCATAGCTTAAGACGTCCTCCCCATTATAAACGAAGCATTTATTTAATCAAGCTCTAAATACAGCTCGTTCTGGATCCATGGTATGAAGTGACGTCACGGTACGAAGTGACGTAGCAGTCGTTTGCATATGACCGCCTCCAGCGTAGACAACTACGCTTCAAGCGCAAGATAACTACACCACATTTCATCATCGCATCTGTCACGCGTTTCACATGTGTTCAGTCGACGTGCAGCGAGTGGGTCTGTTTACAAGAAGATTGCGATGTCACGACATGCAGATGTGCTGTTCCTGGCTGTGGACAAACAACATGTTTGAATAATATACGCTGCTGAAAGATCCAGATGTCAGGGGAAGATGGATGCAGTTTATTTTTCGCGGACGTCCCAGTCACGGCAGTGTTAATTTAAGCGTGTGTTCTCCACATTTGAAGGATGAGGACAGTTGAGAACAATCGCAGTTTGATGCTTTGCCAGAAAACTTTTGTACAAGATAAGGCCGTGTGGACTATTCTGGGCTACACAACGACGACGCAAACTGTAAGTAATGTAGGCTATTTAAAACTTAAAACTTTTTTAAAACGTTAATTGCATTTAATTCATTATGAATAATCACCGTGTTTTTTAGCCTACTTATTGTTTTATAACCGTCATGTTCATGCCCCGTAGGCTATTAAAAGATGTAGGCTGTTAAACTGACAAAATAGTTTCACACTTTCTATGTGGACGGGCAGATGCATTCTTAGTTGTGTTGATGGTTCATTTCCTCTGATTCCGACTCAAACATCATCACCATCGCCGTTACTATGGTAACGGTAAACACAGCTCCGCAAAATCCGCACGTTTTGAAAAGGGGGTGTTAACAATTGATGCATAGGCACTGACGTTATCCAATCATAACAGTGGATGTTAACACTGAACTCTTAAAGGGGAAACACCCCCAAAACAGACTGTTTGAATCAGAGCATGAGAAACAGGGTGGGAAAAGGTCATAAATCACTAAATTTTAAACGTTTTTTGTCCAAAAAACTATAGTAATACTATAATTGCACCTAAGGGAACACAATAAAAGAAAAGAAAAAACCATGTCATGACCCCTTTAATATATAAAAAACATACTTTCAATGAACTTTAATTTTGTAAGTTACAGTACCTGTATTTTTTGAGTTATTATTGCTTAATCAAAATAACCCAGCTGCAGTTTGATTGATATTACTTGGAATGCACAATAAAAAAAAAAAATAAAAAAACAACAACCTGATTTATGAAAATGAGCAAGAACGGAGTTAATTTTGTTTGCATTTGTGAGTTAATAAACATAACTGGTTGTGTAAACTTGGCACATAATATCTAAATATCAATAAATCAATCGATATAGCCCTGAATCGAATCGAATCATAATCGTATCAGGCGAAAGCTTGCGTCTGCGAAAAGGACAGGTGAGCGCGATGACGATGGATGACGTCATCCAGGCCCCGTCGTCATCCAGGCCCCGTCGTCATCCAGGCCCCGTCGTCATTTTCACTCCCAGGCGGGGGAGGGCCCACCAGCGGCTCGCTGGCGGCAGTGGATCTCCTCCCCGTTATAGCACGAATCAGGTCCCTCCTGGTTCTTAGGGCGTGCACCAGCAGCTCGGCAGGCGATGCAGAACTCATGTTCGTCGGGCGTGTCGATGGAGCCTGCACAAATCTGGCAAGTTTTGAATCTGGCAAAAAGGTTGCTAGTCCTCCTGGTGCAGCTTCCACGATGGCAGCGTGAAGAAAGAGATTCTGACGCAATTGTTGTGCCCATGCATTTTATACTGCCTGCGAGCCTGTCAGTATTTGCATACTTTGTGACAATTGGCCAGTTGTTCCAAGTTGGCGTTAGCCCATAAGATTTCAACAAAAGTGGAGAAGGATATATATAACATTTTATTTTGTGAGAAGTAATGGAGTGTACAGGAACTTCTTACTCTTTGAGCATTTCTAAATAAAATAAAATAATTCCTAACTCATAATTCATACTTAAGCTCATTTATCACTACTTTATTTATTTATTTATTTATTTATTTATGCATAATTATATCTTTATATCTTTTGTCTTTACTTTGACAATGATCAGCTGAATGAACATTATCCATTATGTATTGTAAATGCATTATTTGGTATGTTTGCAACCTCTTCGGCTGAAGTCTACTTTGAGGAAAAGGTTAAGCAGAAAAAGGTCTGCTGGTCTGTATGTTGCCTCGTCTCTTGCATGGGGTCCCTGTGGGTCTGTTCTTCTGACAGGGCAGCTGACGAGGACACTTTGCCAGTTGGTCACCTCAAATGTGAATCAATTAATTTGATATTTAAGAATGGGATGACTAAAGGGACATGATGTCCTTCAAGCTTCAGTAATCTGGTAATGATTAGGCCTTAATGAATGCATGCCTTGTGTCTCAAATACTGTGCCAAGCTATAGTTACACAAAAACAGCAAGGCACATATACAGTTTTGCATCCATTTAGTTTAGTTAGCCTGCTATTTAGCATAAGCCTAAACTATAGCAGGAACAGAATGAGAAGAGAGTACCTCTCGCGTACTGTAATAATTGATTTGCGAGTTGGGAGAATTTTTATTTTTTTTATTTTTTTACAGTATTAAAAAAATATATTTTGCCTTAATCTACTCATTCTACTCACTAATATAATAGGATAAGATACATAAAATGAGAACATTTGAATTTTATTATTATTATTATTATTATTATTTGTATTATTCATAGCTCCCACAAAATCTAAATAGCTCTGGTCTGCCACCATACTGTAGCTACATCACTGGTTTGATGTTTAAGGTGTGGGGGTTGTTGTATTTTTCCACTGGTATAACTTTAAATTTTGGCTTAAACCTCTATTTTAGTGCCATGTGACCATAAACACTTTTTCTAACATGACAACTGGTCACTATTAAACATTTGGGTAATCTCTAGATGGCCTTTTTCAAGTAATGACATCTCTGTATCATTTCTCTCAGGTCTTCTTGGTTTGCACAGAGGGTTTTTTTTTAATGACGACCTTTGCTAGGCAGCCTCTAGGAGGTTTGATGTAGCTGCCACTTCCTGAGAACATAATCAACAATTCCTACTGGGACATTCAAACACTTGGATATTGTTTTGTACTCTTTTCCTAGTCATTTGTTTTACTTTGTCACTATACAGTTTTTTTTTGTAATGCACTCATGTCTTTATTTTCACAGCAATACTTCAGATTCACAACCTAAATAATGATTGTGTAGCTGTGGGGTTTTAGTAGCTATTTTAATGATTCAGGCTATGTCTCCTTGTTGGGGAAATGGTCTTTCATCTGTGTAAACTTGGAGATTTGGCAACACGCAGATTGAAGACTTCTGTAAACTGCACAAGTAAGTTTTTTTACTTATAAAAACTTAACTACTTTATTTAAATTTTATTTATGGACGTTATGCCATTCCTTGAAAGTACAGAATTAGCCAGTAAAGCAGAGGAAGAGAGGAGTGGGAATGGCATCAGTCCCCATGAGAATGATAGCTTTAATGTGTTGGAATACCATTTTCTGGCCCTGAAGATGCATTGATACAGAGAAAGAGAAAATAGCTGAATGATCCTTGATCTCTGAGATTTGTAAACCTGTAATTGGCTGTCACCTAACTGCCCTCCAAAGGCCTGGTGGTGAATCGTGCCTCGAAAAACTGCTGATAATAGGGTGCAAACAGAGGATGGGTGGTCCAGACCACAGGGGTAAATCACCTGCATACATCTCTTTTTTTTTATCTCTCAAACCTCCAGAGAACAATTTGCAGAGCTACTGTATGTAGACCACAACAAAACAGCAGGAGGCCTGAATGTAAAATCCCACCTTAGATGTGCCCTGGGAGGGGGGCCGAAGGACCAGCTAGCCCATTGGTAAAGTTGATGGTCTTGATACAGTGTTACGGTGAGGCAAACACCTCCAAATTCAGTCCATGTGTAACATTCCCACACCCTCATTTCAATGTGCATGGTGAAAAGTAAAAACAGCAATTTTCTTACCTGATCTGACCCCTTGCAAAATACTTTTGTTGGTCCAAGCAGATGTACATGTAGTCGGGTTTATTCTATCATCAAATAATATGTTTGACTTAAATAAAATCAGTTAATGTGGATGTCACGACATGAAGCAGATTTTTAGTGTATTGTTTTACATTAGGCTTGGCGAGTTTAGCCGTGAGAATAACAGGTTTCCGCATCCCTGACTAGCCTACTATTAGCTATAAACTTTATCAAATCGAAACATTTGTTAAAGTCAGAATCATTGATGTGTAATACTATAGAGCTTGACAGTCTCAGTTGTGAAGATCTGATGTGTAAGGTCATCGGGTTCCTGCTTCAAAGGAAAAGTAAAGAATTGAACACTGCCGAGGTGGCACAGATGTTCCACTAGTCCCTGTTGATCTTTCAGTCTGGATCATTGTCTATTTCACACTGAACATGAAGCAAGAAAACATAAGAAATGCTCACTGAAAACAATTTACCCTTAACCTTCTGTTATATATATCTTAATCTTGAGCTATTAGTATTAAGCTAGAGTCGTATTGATAGTCCTCAGACATAGGCCAAAGTCATTGGTTTTCAGGTCAGAGTCGTGCTTCAAATCTTAACCTTCAGTTTATAAAGACTGGAGTCAAATGTCCAGTTACCTGTACATGCTTTAAATCAGAACAAGTCAGGACGAGTTGCATTAATGTGTCCGTTCCAAAGGGCTTGCTGTTAGAGTAATGGATGTCAAAGCCAATCATAAGATGAATTCATTTTGGTACACTTCATAATAAGTATAATAAAGTACTTACAAATCATTTACAAATTATTCGTTTATAGTCAATCCACAGTTAATATACTGTAGTCTCTACACTGTTAATATATAAATAGGATGTATACAAATAGTGGTATGTATATAAAATGAAACGATAATAATTTTGTTATAATTAGTGAAAATGAATGAAGAACTATCTATTTGTATAAAGCCTATTAACATATTAAGAATGTAGAGACTACAATAGATTAACTATGAATTAACTATAAACGAATAGTTTGCTTTTCAAATGATTTGTAAGTACTTTATTGTTGTATACTTATTAGTTTAAAGGTCTGTTGTACATTTTGAAGTGGTGGAGGCATAACTACCTTGCAACAAATTGCATGGGTTGCTTTTAATGGTGTCATAATGATTGTAATTTTAACTGTAGAATACTGTAAAAAATGCTACCATAAAAGCCTGTTTATTAACAGTAAGATCTCTTACTATACACATGGTAGAACTGTAATAAATCTAGCCTTACATTTTATGCAATTTTACAGTAAAATAATGTTAAATGTAATGTGTTTGGAAGTAAAAACAAACAAATCATCTTAAGTAAAAAGTCATAAACTGACATTCCCATGTATCACATTTGATGGTTTCCCTCAGCTTGTGTAAATGCTACTTGTGATGAACTTTGATTCATCATGTGTCTTTTTCTTTACCACCGGTTTTAGTTGCCTGTGTAGGTACAAAACAGGTTTAAAAGCAGCATGGCCTTACTAATTCAGCATAAAAGGGCTGTTGAATTTACCGTTTTGTAGACATTTTTAAACGGTATATTTTTGCAGGTTGTTCTGTAAATATGTTAACAGCTGGCAGTTTTTTTCACAGTGTAAAAACATCAGTATTGTAGCAAATTAGCTGTCAAGAATAACCAATCATAACTTGGGATAATTGATTATGAATATTTGGATCAGTTAACAGAATTAACTTGATGTAGTAAAATTAATATTGCAATCAATTAACCTGTTTGTGCCGTGAACATTCAGTGTTAATTGTTTATTAATTCTAAGAAATGTACGTTTCCGGGGCATGGGGAATGCCTTTCTTACTGTACAGTACTATTCAGAGCCTGTAGCCAAAAATCTATGATTAGAGACTCCAGATATGAGCTTGAGACACGGACAACTTTATGTGTGACATGAACAAGATTTTATTAACTAGACTAAACACTTCAACTACTCTAACATACACATACATACATGCATACAGTTTTCCAAGGGAAAGAGAGCTGAAGCAGAATACTGGAAAGCAAGAAGTTATAGCATTGCTTGAAATTCAGCAGATCAACAGCCTTGAGCAAACCATCAGTTTAGTTCTAACACACCCTTCTTTAAAAGGGTTAATGATACTTAATGTATCAAATAATGAAACTAAGTTTGATACTTGCATGTCTCGCCCATTTGAATTAAACTGTCCTGATGCAATTTGTTGAGGCTCCAGCTGATCTTTGCTGATGTGGTCTTGATGAGAGAGAACCAGTGGGAGTCAGAAGATCTTTGGTGAATGGAAAGACAAGGCCACAGCCTGGCACAAGCTCAGGATTCCAGAAAAGGACTAAAGGCTGATTTATACTTCTGCGTCGGACCTACGCCGGAGCCTCTACGCTGTAGGCAACGCGTTGGTTTTCATTTATACTTCTGCGTCGTTGTCCGCGTTGACGCGCGCAGAGGGAGCATGTGAAACCTGAGGGAGCGGTCCTAGCAGACCAATCACAGCGCTTGCGTCCGCGTAGAGTTGACGCGTTGTTACATTTTTGGAGAGGTGCACGTCAGGGTATGCCGAAGGGTACGCGCGCTACACACAGCCTACGACGTAGCTACGGCGTAAGTTCGACGCAGAAGTATAAATTGGGCTTAAGAGCATAAGAGGCATGATCTTGTGATCAGTGATTTTTAAAGCGTGAAGATGTCACACCCTCTGGAGGTGTGTGAGCCAATAAGAAGTTTTCCCTTTGGAGGGAGATTTTTACCACATAAAAGGAAAATCATGTGATGGAAAAATTAGATATGTTAATACATTTCTCACATGGATATATATATATAGAATTAAAAGGGTTTATTTCTCCTTCTCAGCAAGAATTAAGTGAGAGTCACAACTCTCTGCAAATTCCTTTTGGCATCATAAAATTCTTATCAGTCTCAATGTGTCCTGTAACAGGACACCGGGTTCTGCCAGTGTGTTAGCTTCATTTGGGATGTTAGTTTTTGGGGGAAGTTTCATAGACCTTTGTTGAGTGAGGGAGTTTGCTGGATTATTCATTAAATATAATGAATAATTTGTTTGTCTGATTGGTCCAGATGTTACAGTATACTATGGGAGCTTGTTTCCGCCAATTAATTAAAAAACAAAAAGGTAAATTGTGATATTTATCTCACAATTCTCTTCATTTTCTTGCAATTGCGAGTTTACATTTTGTAAATCTGACTATTTTTCTCAGAATTGCGTGATATAAATTCGAGATTATGACTTTTTTTCTCAGAATTGCGTGATGTAAATTAAAATGAAACGTTTTCAAAAGTTAAAAAAATTCAAAGATTTATCTCACAGGTCTTACTTAATAACACGCAGTTGTGAGTTATAAAGTCAGAATTGTGAGATATAAATTGCAATTCTGAGGGGGAAAAAAGTCAGTTTTGAAAGTGGCTAATGTTACCATTGTCTCTGAATGTATTCACATAGACCATTGTAGACTATGCTGTTATTTTTAACATGAAATGAGCAGCAACTCATTTGCATTTAAAGATACACACATCCAAAACAGCATGTTTTTGCTTCCACCCTAAAAGGGGCATTTAGGGCATGCTTTAATAAATTAGATGTGGGGTATTTTGAGCTGAAACTTCACAGACACATTCTGGGGACACTTGAGACTTATATTACATCTTGGAAAAAAAGGCACACCTGACCTGTTTACATTAATAATATCTCAACAAGACGAGCATTTTGATCAAGAAGTGCAATTATCATTTATACTCTTCACAGGCACATTTTATTCAGTTAGACTCAGTTAGGGTACCAGGCTGAGTCAGTAATCTATACTTTTTTGCATATTTTTTTTTTTAGTATCCACTTGTTCCAGTCCATCCCTGTATAAAAATAAAAATAAAAAAATGTGACACCTTCTAAGTAATAACAGTTATAACATTAAAGACAAACCTGTTACCAAAGCAAAAATATGTCCATCAAAGAATTAAGCACAAATACAGGGTTATTTATTTAGGAGAGCAGGTTAAAGGGGGTGGAATGGGGTATCTGGATTTGCCTGGGTCCATCTGGCTTGATGAGTTGTCCTTGTACAGTAGCGCTGAGATTTGAACTAGGACTTTAAAGGGAACAAGGTGACAGGTGTCA
Organism: Scardinius erythrophthalmus; assembly: GCF_964197995.2. Classification (NCBI taxonomy): domain Eukaryota; kingdom Metazoa; phylum Chordata; class Actinopteri; order Cypriniformes; family Leuciscidae; genus Scardinius; species Scardinius erythrophthalmus. Next base: position 26,253,628 of record NC_138222.1, read on the forward strand.
GAGCCAGGTGAAGCTATGCCAAAAACAGGAGAAAAAAAAGTTGTTTAAGAAGAAGACATGTATTGGAAGACATTACAGCTGGTCCCTTCCAGACACCTGCTTGAATTCCCTTGACAAGAGCAAGGGAGTGAATGGGAAAGAAAAAGAGGCAGGGTAAAGAAGACAGTGGAAGGGGCGAGAAAGCAATGTGTCAGCTCTTTGGGGATACCTGTCGCCCGTGGGGACCTGAATCCGTGCTGGGCCAAACAGGCTGTGTCCGCTCAGCATTTTAGTGTCCCGCTGTTACATGGTGCAATATGCCAGCCCTCCAGCCCCCACCCCTCTCCCTTTCTATCTCTGAACCTCCCAAATGCTCTATTCCCAATGCCCTTCATACATATTGTACACACATATTGTACTTCTATTGTTAGAGAATCATGCCCCAGTTTAGCCACTTTACTGGCATGAGATTGATGTTGCTGACATGGCAAACCTGATATTAGAATGATGGCTGAAAATGATAAAATTATAAATATTGTCAAGAAATGGCAGACAAATGGCCAATATTCTACATCTACTTTATATACTTTTCAAACGTTTGGGGTCATAACGATGTATTATTGTTATTTTAATGAATTAATGAATTATTAATTAATTAATTAGTTAATTAATTTAATACTTATAAAGTATACTTTTATCAAAGAATCCTAAAAAATCACACAAAAAATATTAAACAACTGTTTTTAACCTTTTTTCAACAAGCATAATGTGACATTAATATGACAATTAATGTATCTATATATAATTGCAATAATATTTCACAATATTACTAATTTAACTATAAATGCAGCCTTGGTGATCTGTTTATGCCCCAATGACGGTTAGGTTTAGGGATGGGGTGGACCTTCATGCTTTTTTTTTTTCCTCTAAAAATAATTTTTCCATATGAAATCACCACATCGTAAAAAAAAAAAAAAGTTAAATTTTCTCATGCGATTGGGTTGGAAACCAATTAAATATGAAATATTGACTGATACCAATGACATACTGCACTTTTAACATTTTATGTCAGCCTGACACAACACCCAGAGCGTCCACTCACTTGACAACATTTTATACATCACAAGGGTATTACAGTAGGTGAGTTTTTTTTTTTTTTTTTAAGTGTGAACTCTCTATGATTATAAATCAGAAACAATCAGCATTACAGGAGACTAGAGATTTGATTAACAGACCTCCCAATGAGGGTTCAAATATAATAAGGCTATGCTAGCAGAGATGCCTCCCTCTCTCACAGCTTGATTGGACACAGTTGGTGTTCTTTCACACACTCGGTACAGTTGCTTAAAGGGTTAGTTCACCCAAAAATTAAAATTCTGTCAGTAATTACTCACCCTCGTGTAGTTCCAACCCCATAAGACTTGTGTTCATCTTCGGAACACAAATTAAGATATTTTTGATGAAATCTGAGAGCTGGTTCACTCCTTCATAGGCTTCTATGTAATTGATATCTGCCATCCCAGAAAAGTTAGTAAAGACATTGTTAAAATAGTCCAAGTGACTACAGTGGCTCAACCTTAAGTTTATCAAGCGACGAGAATACTTTTTGAGCGAAAAACAACAACAACAAAAAAACCCACTTTATTCAACTAGGCCTATTCATTTTCTTCTGTGTGGGCCTCTGAGTGAGTTTATGTAGTGTAACAGGGCAGTGCTTCTGGGTTGTATGTCAGAACATAGGCTCACCATTGGCCGACGCTGGTCGTGTGTGATGCTGGCCCAGAAGCGCTGCGAACTAACCCTTTAAGCATGACAACTCGAGTATGTGATCTTTGAACCAATGCCATATGCAAGTTCAAAATGTTTTCAATTTTGCACATCCCAGTGCTCATAACCAAAATATACTGTTAACCAACAACAGCTTCTGTCCATGCATAGTATTGCATTTCACTGGAGACAGAGTTCATTCCAATACATACGGCACAGGGGAGGAATAGCTAATTAATCCTAAAATATATTTATCAGCCGTTCTGTATGCGGTGATTCCACAAAATTATAGACATGCACTGTAATATCAATCTTTTATTCAAAAGGACAAATCCCACAGAGCAGTAACCATCTGCCTTGTGAGAGATGGCATGCCCTTCCTTCAGAAATGCTATATCTTGGTTTGGTTGGTTAAGGATCACTCATGTGCTTGAATTGTTGTGGTGGTTTGGAGGTTATGTTTCACTGCAGGGCAGATGCAGGCCAGTGGCTCTGCTCCTGTTGAGTTCAGTGAAGAGGACTGAGTGGAGTGAAGTGGGTGGAGAGTTCTAATTACAACACCAGGGAGGACCGTGGCCTGACTTGATCTTTTGGTTAGGTCTGATTCCATCTGTCATGAACTCTGTTTTCACATCTGGAACCAGAGCAGTTTTGTTCTGTAACTGAATCTGAAGAGTTGTTCAACACATTTGAAGAGTTCATCAAGTGCAATCATTCCACAAAATGACACAGTCCCTGACATATAAACAATAACAGAACACATTATCAGTGGATCTCTAAGGGTGCTGTGCAGTGATTTGCATTGATGTAGTAGCTAACGTTTCACATTTGCTGTACAATACATCAGTACTATACCAATATTAGAGATTTTGTTTTCATCAGTATTGGTAAATATTAGATATGTATCTGTTAATACTGGATATTTGATTGTGCATTCTCATTTCCATTAATATATTTACATTTGCCAACATCTAACACTAACACAATTTATAAAAACATTTTTGTTTTAAACTTTATAACACTAGTGCATGTAATCTTTTGCAAATCTCAAAATAAACATTTTGATTATGCTGAAATCTATTTTTCATCAGTGTTATTTTAGTATTGCTTTATTAAAGGGTTAGGCCTAGTTCTAGGTCTTTATGTCTTTCTTCTTTCAGCCAAACACAATAGGAGTTATATAAAAAAATATACTGGCTCGTCCAAGCTTTATAATGGGAGTGAATGGTAACTTAGATTTTTAAGCCCAAGTGCATCCATCCATCATGAAAGTAATCCATCCAAGTCCAGGGGGTTAATAAAGGCCTTCTAAAGCGAAGTGATATAAATATCCAAATTTGTAACTTTAAAAACTAATAAACTGGCTTCTGGTATCTGCCGTACGGAAGTCTAGTTCCAGCGGAAGTGTGGCCTAAAGACTAACCCTTTAATATTTTGAATCAGCTTTTTTTTATTAGTATTTAGGTTTAATTTATTTTTATTTCAGTTTTAGTTTTTAATTTCCAGACAGTATTTTTTTATCAACTTTTAATTTCAGTTAGTTATCAAGGCAACAATTCTAATTTCCATTTAGTTTAAGTTTTTCATCTAATAGTAATGTTTTATTTTATATCAGATTTATTTCAATGAACAAATTTGAAAATTGTTTTAGCTTTAGTTTTAATAATAACCACATTTTTGTTTAATTTTGTAGCCTAAATTATAACCATGTACCTAAATGCCTAAATTCACTTTTAATGTTTGAAATAACAGATATAACTTGTTGTTGTTTTTTAGACAATGTAGTGTATTTGTCATGTACTGCTCTGAGACACGAAGGTTGAGGATCCAAATGTGATGCGATCTGGGAAAACCCATAACATGGTGAAATTTTACTTATTACTGGTTTTGATACCATATTAAATCTGGTTTCAAGCCCTTTCCAAATCTGTTTTTATTTCTTTCATCGTTTGTTGGTAACAAAAGTTATGGTTATCTCTAGCCGGCTGATCGCTATGATATTCAGGAACGGAATTTTGAGAAAAACAGGTTTAATTAAAGCTGCAAGCAGCATTTATCGGGGTTCAAGGGTTTAAAGCCTTTAAGCACACATGTGTAAAAAGATATTAAGTTTTATTTAGCAAGCATGTAAACACTTAGAAAACTTGGGAAACCAAAATTAATTTATAAAAGATCATATAAGAGATTCAGTCAATAATAATTTTGTACAGACGTAAATAATGTTTGATTGATGTTTATAAGGAAGTTCATCCTGATAATTCATTGTCAGCATTTGAAAGATTATTTTACCCTTTGGTGGACAAACATGCACCTATGAAAAAATGTACATTGAAGAATGTTAGGGCACCATGGATTGTTATTGAGTTGAGATGTAGCAAAGGGTACAGCAAACAGAACTGGGAACAAGGAGGATTGGGACGTCTATTGCAAATTAAGAAATCAAGTAACTAAAATGAATAGGAAAAAGAAAAGAATGTTTTACAAAATTAAAATAAGTGAATATGATTGTAAAAAATGTGGAGTAGACTCAATGAAATAATGGTTAGGAAATCAAGTCAGATTCTTCTTTTATTGATACAGGTGACTCATTTTTAACTATTTTTAAACCATATGAAATTGGAAATTATTTTAATGATTTTTTTTTTTTTTTTCATAAATAAAGTTGATAAATTAAGAGAAGAAATGTTGTTTGGCATAACCAGTTTGCCACATCTTTAATGTCAGTATTGAAAAGGGGATTTTTCCTTTAGCTTGGAAAGATGCAAAGGTTATTCTCTACAGAAAAAATGCAGCACTGGGTTTTAATGGTCATAATAGTCTACCAATAAGTTTGCTACCAATTCTTAGCAAAGTATTGAAAATGATAGTTTGTGAGCAAATTCAATTATTCTTTAAGGAGAATAATTTGTTCTCTAATTTTCAGCATTTATGTTGAGAGAGCACAGATTGATGACAGTAACTTAGTAGGAGCAGTATTGTTAGATTTTAGCTCAGCTTTTGATACTGGTCCATAAATTATTGCTGGATAAACTGAAATGTTACAAATTTACTTATCATACTGTACATTGGTTTAAAAGTTAACTGTCTAATGGGACAATGTGTATTTTATAATGGAAGTTATTCAGATGTGAAAGAGTTGCAATGTGGTGTGCCTCAAGGAAGTTGTTTAAGACTAATGATCTTCCTCTTGTTTTAAATTGTGCATGGACAGTCGTGTATGCAGATGATAACACATTATATTTACCTGCAACATCAATTAAGCAGTTGTCTACTGCTTTGGTTGAGGAAATACAATTGGTCATAAAGTACGGAATAATAAGTTGGTTTTAAACTTGATAAAAACCAAAAGCATTGTGTTTGCATCAAATTGCATCAAAAGTTGATTGGATCAAAAAATACATTTGTCTGAAAAGAGTGTGCCTATTGAACAGGTAGAGGAAATAAGACTTCTTGGAGTTATATTAGACAGTAGGCTAAAGTGGTCAAAACAGATAGAAAATACGGTAACAGGTATGGGAAGAGGTTAGTTATTAAGAGATGTGTAAACTTTTTACCACAACACTGTATTGTGCAATTGTGCAAATTGTGCAAACAATGGTTCTTGCTTAGATTACTGCCCAGTGGTGAGGCCGAGTGCATCAAGTAAAGACAAAAAATGTAACTAATTGAAAAATTACAATTAGTCCAGAACAGAGCGACACGACTCACTTTAACCTGTAATATAAGGGCTAATATAATAAGAATGCACTGGTGAAGGATTGTCTCTCTGCTTTGTTTTATAAGAAGTATTTCTGTGTCTAGAGTTTCTAATGTCTTGGGCTGCGTTTCCCGATAACATTGTCTCTTAGCGCGCTATGAAGACTCTTAAGGTATAACTTAACTAAAGATATACCATTTCTAGGCATGTTCCCCGAACCATATCTTAGGAAGCTGCTTAAGATATACCTTCTTACGTGCGACGTTACCAAGTGCTGTCCGTGGTGATGGTGCTGAATTGGTTGATATCGATGGCTTGAGAATCAATTATTCTCTCGTGCAGGGGCACGAGAAACTAAAAGAATCACTTCAGAAATAGTTAAAATTGCATTTATTACTATAATAGCCTAGCCTACATATTTTTTAAATTGTATCATATACCGGTATTGCTGCCATAATAACCATTTCAATTTTTGACATGCTTTTTTCTCGTTCCCATTTTTGTTCGCTGAGGTGGAGCTGCAATGAAATATTGTTCTTGTAAATACTTTCCAGCATTTCAGTAATAAAAGTTTACATCTTATGTATGGTGCTCGGCAGTGATCAAAAAGGATTTTAAACTGGATTTTAAATCTCTTCTTGTAAACTCAGAGATGTGGATTCAGATGGAAATTAAATTACCACATGACTTGTTTGTCAAAATACAGTAGGTACTAATTTGGCCAGGGATTTTTACAACAAATACACTAGATCATAGATGGAAAAGACCATTTACAGCCAATACAGGCAAATTATTAAGTTTTATTTAAGTTTTATTTAAGTTTATTTTGACAGTTATAGCACCATATCTTGCCCACCACTTTTATTAGGTGTCCTCAAAGTGTGCCCATACACATGTGTCAAATTTTTTGTAAATATCTCATTTCGTTTTGAAGTTTATTTTGACGCATGCGGAGTTTTTTTTAGATCACAAGTTATAGCCGTTTTATAGCCCCGGTCACATCGAACATTTTTGTTCCCCTTAGCGACTGTGATTTGAAATTTACTTTTTTTTGTTTGATGATTATTGATAGTCACTCTCCAGAGAATATTTCTGCAGTTGTTTTGTTCCAATCAGGCCAAAAACCTAGGAGTAGTTTGCAAAAGTAGGTTTTTTCAAAAATCCTAAATTTACTCGAAAATGGCACCTAAAGGGCGAGCGAATCCGAGGCATGCACCGCCTAACGGTTTAGAAGTTACGAGCCATTCTGTACTTTTGACCGTGTAGCACCCCCATCAGGCCGCTCTGGGCATGCCTTTCGTGACGTTGTAGGCGGTGTGAGTACTACCAGCCCTCAGAGTTTCAAGTCTCTACAACTTACGGTTCGGTCTGCCCGATCAGTTCTAGATGGAGAATGCTTCATTCGCTACGTGCTAGAACCCCTAATTAACTGTCACGTCCTGCAGGAGGGACGATTGGCGCTCTTTTTTTTATTGCCTTTTTTTCATATCACATATTTTAGTAATCATCATAGATTAGGTATCATTCAAAAGCTTACAAACTCTTTGAAAGTTTGGAAATTGGACGATTTCTTTTAAGCGAGGAGCTGCTTCAGACTCCGTTGTTCTCTTGTGCTCCGCTCTGCATCTCACGATAACGTTGGATAAAAAAATGAAAAAATAAAATTGCGTGCCGTTGTAGTTTACACAGGACTGGAGGTAAATGCACATTGATATACCTTTATTCTAGATCTTATGTGGTTTATTTTGATAGGTGAACTGTCTTTAGTGTTAAGAGAAGGAGAGCTGTGATTTGTTTGTTACTCTTCAGCAAACAAGGACGTGTGAAGAAACCGAATTGCAGAAGATTCCTTGCCCTCAATTTGGAATATAACATGCTGCAAGAACTCCCAGGTAGAAGCACACTGCTTGGGGTAGTTCATGTCAAATACATACTGTAGAATGCTTTGAAGCATACATCAACAGCTGCAAGCAGTGTCCATTGATGATGACAAAGGATTGCGATATCTGCTGGGCGTTTCCTATGGCCATGACAAAGGGATGTTTTTTTCTGGACTCTGCCTAGTTTAGAAATTCAACCATGTTCATTCCAACCTATAAAAGAAAGTAAATACAATACAGATTGTTTCAGTGGCAACGGTGTCATTATTCAGTTGAAGTCAGTTCAGTGTTGATTCAATTCAGTTCAATGTAAAGTTCATCATGAAATGGAGTTCATCATGATTTCAACAATCAATATTTGTATTTGGCGAAAAGCCGTATAATTAGTGGTATGCTTTACATTATTCCTTAAAGGTCCCATAACATGCTACTTTTTGTAGGCTTTAATATAGGCCTTAGTTGTCCCTAGTACTGTATCTGAAATTTCTTTCCAAAAATTCAGCCTCGGTGCAGAATTATAGCCACTACAAGCCAGTCCCAGAATGAGCTTCCTTCAGACAGGCCGTTTCGGTGTCTGTAGCTTTAAATACTAATGAGTAGGAGAAAGGCGGTGCAAGGTGGAGGGTGGGTGTGGCCTTGACCATCTTGCACAACGGTACCGTGGCATGCATGTTTACGTTGGATATAGCAATGGCACGAAGACACGCAGTCGTTCAAGCATTTCAGTTTGACCCAGAATCTGATCCAGATTGAGAAGCAACGGATGAAGAAGTTGCAACTCAGCGGCTCCAGCAGGACGTTTCCGAATGGTTAGTTTAAAATATTATGTCTGGATACGGTACTTTATTCGGATGGTTTACAGTTATTATCATGTAGCTAACGCTAACCTACTGTTGCCTTTTCATGAGAGATCTGTAACGTCTGTATTTATCTTATTACAATTACATCAAGCTCTGCGATCTTGAAATGCGGATATCGCGCGCGCCATATAACCAACAGGAAAACGGTTATCCAAATAACAAAGAAGTGTACAACACTCGCGTTACAGTGTGTGTATTCACAGACATAAACTGCATAGCTGCATAGCTAATGTTACAGCCACCTTCTACGTGTAACAATCTAGGTAACCATAAACAGTAAAGCAACACACTTATATATCATTAGTTGACTTACTTGTCCGAGGTGTGTAGCTGAGCCAAAGAGAGTGATCCAGACTTTAGTTTCAGACGTTCAGCAAGCCCAGCTCTGTATTGACCCTTCGGTGTTTATTTGTACATCCAATTATTGAGCAATTGTTAAGCTTCGCTCGCTCAAAAGCCATGATATCTCTTGTGGACAAACTAAAATCGCGCGCGCGCGCGTTCCTACTTCCTATCGCATTTTCTCATGGGCGGGCAAAGCAGAGACAGGGGAGGTAACATTTCGCCCTTATGACGTCATAAAGAGGAGATTCAAGATCAGCGCGTATGAGCCTCCATTTTCTCAAAGGCAGAGAAAGATAGCAAAAGCTCGATTTACACCGATTGAAATTTCTAGAAACTTGGGGACCATATACAGGCTAGGGGAAAATTTCATGTCATGGGACCTTTAAATGTCTTGTTTGATCTTGTGTTTTTGTCTAGGATCAAAGCTGCATAATATGAATCGTTTTGAGGTAATAAAGTTAAGTCAGATAATGTACATCCAGCCAGTTTTCATCACAAAATAAACTCCTTCAGGGTGATACGAAATCCCTCCACTTTGTGTTGATTACCCTGTTGAAGTTTATTCTGCAATATCAACTGGCTGGATGTACAGTATCCCTTGCTTAATGCACAGGCATTTCCTGTCAGGTTACAATAAAATTTAAATAGCAGTTATGTGATTTTATACTTACTAGTTGAAGATCAATGAATGCCTTTCCAGCTTTGTCAGATGGACAAAAAACCTTCTGACCAATTCTGTATACCGTGGCAGGAAGAAGAAGGAGAAGGACCAAAAGAGCAACATCACCTCTATTCTCTGCAGAAAAAAAGACATAAGATATCAGAAACAGGGCCAGCTACAACAAATATATACTAAAGTTAGTGCAATAAGCTACGGGCAAAACAAATATTATGCAATAATGATACTAAATACCTAAGGTTGCCTTTTATGTTGTATCCTTTTGAAGATGTTTTCCAAAGACTGATTCAACTTTTCTTTCTTAATTGCAATCCTTAAAATTATATTACATGAAATAGTAATCTCCCTTTGGAGTGACTGAGCTTTGTAACCTTGTAAACCTTTGTAAACCTTTGTAAACCTTTGTGTTATGCTCAAACAGCAACATAACACACTAACTAAAGTTGAAAAAATTAAAAAGCATAATAGGGCCCCTTTAAGTAATTCTCCACCCACAAATTTAAATATCTCGTCATAATTTACTCCCCTCATTCCACCCTAGATGTATATGACTTTCTTTCTTTTGTGTAACACAAATGGAGATTAACCATATAACATAGGCTAGTCCATACTAATACCAGCTGAAAGTGCTCCCTTTATGCTTTTAGCATTAGTTGAGAGATTTTTTCCTTTAAAAAAATGAACATGTAGCTACTGCATCTGATATTTATCCAAATGAATCGACACTGAAACAAGAAGACATTGAATCATTGTATACACAGACGTAGAGGCTGCCATCTTGTAGAGGCGGCCATCTTGTCTGAAGACACAGGCGTAGAGTCGCCCATTTTGTCTGAAGACACAGGCGTGGAGACGGCCATATTGTCCGAAGACACAGGAGTGGGAGCGGCCATCTTGGGACGAGACTCTGGCATGGTGGCGGCCATCTTGGCAGAGGGCTCATGAACGGGGGCGGCCATTTTGGGACAAGACTCTGGCATGGCGGTATTGTTTTACAGTAACATTTGTTACAGTATTTATTAATCTTTGTTAATGTTAGTTAATAAAGATAAAGTTATTCATTGTCCATGTTCATTCACAGTGCTTTAACTAATTTTAACAAATAAAACTTTTGGATTTTAATAGTAGTATAGTATTCTTAATTCATGTTAACTTAACTTAGTTAAACTTATGTTAACTAATGAAACCTTAATGTGTAAAGTGTTACCAAAACAATTATCGGCTGCGTTTTTATTTTTTAATGACTAAAAATATTGTATCCACAAGTTGCATCCAAAGTTGAGGAAAAGTGCTGAGTGGTCAATAAAGTGATATTGAAATGTTTTACAGCTGATCTTCACTTGCAAAAGGTTAAAAGCACTTTCTATACACCTTTTAGATGGTAATATTTAAGTGATTTCTCTCTCTTTGTGCTCTCTGTGCATTTGCAATGCATTTTGAGATCTAAAAGGGCATCCAATATTTCTTGTAAACACTAAGGAGACTGCTGCCCGCCCCTAGGTGTAATTTAACTCACAATGCAACCTTCAAAGCCACCCTGACATCCGGGAGATGAAGGGCTTTGACAGCGTTCCTTAGTAGGGATCATCATTTCATTAGCTTGCAGCATACAGTATAAATATTGAGATCCAAAGGCCACTCGCTTATTCGTGTACGCAAGGGAGAAGCGAGAAGAGACAGAAATGGGAAAGAGAGAGACGTAGGAAGTGTTTTCGGATGTAGTTGTTGTGGTCTGAGCTGAGAGTAATTTTGAATCTGTATGCAGAGGAAAGTGTGTCAGGGCAGCCATGCTGAGATGGCAAAAGCTTGAGCGATGACATTTGAATTATATGCAGTTTGTCTTGACCAGTGCTTTCCATCCTGGTTCTCATGGAACGAAGTCAGCATTCAGAAGAGATCCGGTCTGCTGCTCATCCACATTTCATAGACTCGCTGCGTAAAGAACTATCTAATGTATGCTGGAAAGCGCCTAGTCTAGCTAATACTATTTATCTAAGGCAGTTAGCATATCAAATACCTGCTGTCAGTGATCATTTGCATAGCCTCTTGTCTTGTGTTTCATACCAAGACATGCACGATGAAGGGGAAAAGAAATATGCAATGCATGCAGGATGGAGGCCAAGAGTGCAATGAGAGCATAAGCCTCATTTGATGTTAATTTCAGAGCATTTTATGCTATCCGAGCAACCTTTTAGCTCGCTGTTCAAAGCACTTAGTATCTCAGATGAGGACAGAGACCACAGGGTTGGAAGTGATTGAAATGGTTCTGGCCATTTGAGCCAGCAGGTTGCAAACGGTCACAGGTAGAAATTAAGTTAAATAGCATATTTCTTTCAAAATTAAAACTGTATACTTTTTAACAAAAAAGTATACCTTAAAAAATAATTTACTTAAAGCCTTTATAATGCATTATAAAGGTATTCACAATGCTTAATGCATCATATTTTCATAAATAATTGCAACCAAAGTTAAAATGAATTATAATATTTGGAGATTCCTGGTTAAATCTGAAATCAGTTGTTTGACATGTCTTTTAATGCATTATACTTTCCAAATGTTGGGTTAAAATGTAATTATATCTGTGGTTACAATTATTCATAAGATCACACAGTGCCTTATAAGGTGCATTACAAAGCCTAATTATTGCATTAAAAATATTTGTATAATGCATTATATATAATGGCTTTAAGTAAACTAATTACTAGAGATGCAGAGATACTGTACATCATCTGTGTTTGTGTGTTTCCCTTTTTCCTGCCACATATTTTTAAACACTGATAATTAATTACTGTACTCATATTTAATTGTTTTGAAATAAGTTTAAAAGTAAAAAACGTATTATTCATAATGTGTGTTCCATATTTACAGTCCAAGTCAATAAGAATGAATACTTTTATACAGCAAGGAAGCATTAAAGTGGCAGTAAAGACATTTAGAATGTTAAAAAATGCTGTTCTATTGAAAGTTCTATTCACCAAGGAATCCTGAAAAAAAAAAATGTTTCTACATAACATATTACACAGCACAACCGTTTTCAGCATTGATAATAATAAGAAATGTTTCTTGAGAACCAAATCAGCATATTAGAATGATTTCTGAAGGATCATGTGACAGTGAAGATTGGAGTAATGACTGTTTGCAAACACAGGGATAATAACATTTTAAAATATATTAAAATAGAAAAACATTGGTTGACAGGCAGGTAGGACATTTTATGATTGCCTTCGGTCTGAAAAAATTGTTTTGGTCTTGAGACTTCCACAGAAGATATATACATGTTTTAATATTTAGACTACTTCTATTATTGATTGCTATCAGGATGTGAAGATAGTTTCAACCAGTATAACAAAGAGTCTTTATAAAACTGTTTTGCCTACCCTTCCTTTAACTAGGAATTTTGCCTCAAACTCTTAATTTACTGCTCATTACTGGTTATTAAGGTAATTGTTATGGTGTTTAAGATTAGGTATGGGCTAGAATTAAGGGATGTAGAATATGGTCATGCAGAACAAGGCATCAATATGTGCTTTTTAAGTACAAATAAATAGGCAATATGTTAATAATATGCAAGCTATAGTAATAAGCAATTAGTTAATAGTGAGAATTGGTCCCCAAACTAAAGTGTTAAAATAATAATAATAATAATAATCTTACCAGTCCCAAACAATTGATTGGTGTATTTGGTGCTTTACTGTATATTTAAATGTATCAATATGAATTCTGGAATGAAGTTGACAGACAAATAATGACAGAAATATAACCAACAGATGATGAGAAGGATAAACTAAATTTTTGAACATATTTTACCCCTCAGTCAATACATTGGTGTATGACTAATATTTATAGTAAAATAAACATATATGTAAAAACAATGGGTCGTACATTAATATTAATATTAGCTCAAATGATCTATAGGGAATTTTAATAATTAATCATGAATATGATTAATATTTTGTATGTTACAGTTACATTAATTTATCGCAGCTGAACTAGATTGATATATGAACGATTACCATAACGGGTTATGGTTCGTCATTAATACATCAATTGTTCTTATTTCAGCTCGAAGTTATGGGATAACTTTAATGGAATTAATTTAGTTATCAAACAATCTGTTTGTCCAGCGAACAGATTGTACGTAAGATTAAATTAACTCTCAAGGAAAATTATCCTTCTTACAAACACGAGAAAGAGTATCTTTTCCAGGCCTTGAAAAGACACTCTCGGTGTTTGTAGACTAAAATTAGGTTACTTAAATCGTAGCCAAGGTAAAGCATATAGCTAAGATCGAACATTTCAGGGACTAAGTAACATGGGCAATTAAATCAGAGTCAGTCAAGGGCATATGGAATTTAATAATTGGACTAATACATCGACCTAAGGAATATATCAAACTACACAATACACACGGATTATATGTCTATGTACATAAAATACAGTTAAACAATACAAGATAACGAATAACAGTGAGAGAGAATAAAATGGTCAGAATTAGAAAAAGATAGAATGACAGAAAAGGATGAGAGAGAGAGAAGGATGGGAGACGAGATCGGAAGTGAAAGCAAAAATCTGTGATCAGAGATCGCAGTTGGCTATGGCAAAAATCACAGACAAGTAACCCGTAAGAGACAACAAAGAAATCACATCATAAGTTCAATTCAATAATCGATACTTGCATGGCATGTGGTTCTCTGTGTATGAGGTGTGTAGGACCGCAGGGTTCTGCGTGTCTTTAAAAGCAGCGCGAGTCGTCTGAGGGGAGGCGTGCGCGTGCTGTCTTCCGGCGCGCGTGCGAGCGCGGGAGCTTCAAAGAGTTGCCGGGAATGATTCAGGCTAAGTTCATTCAGCTCGTGAATGAACAGAGGCGAAGAGGAAAACGAAACTAGACTATAGAAAAACATAAAAGAAATAAATAAAAAGAAAAGAGAAGCAGGCCGAAGCCGGTCCGGACTTGGGTTTTGGAGGAGGAAGGAGAGAGCGTAGGCATGAGAGAGAGAAGGGTTTTCTGAGTCGGTCTTTTATGGACAATATGGGTTGACGCCTCTGTTCGCGCGAACAACCAATGAACGTCCAAAGGTCTGAAGCGGGAAAAATGTCTTTGTCTTAGTTCCCAGTTTAATTTGCATGTTTTATGGCAGCGTTATTATGTGATCAGTTATAATCTAACGAGGGTAAAAATAGTATCATACATTTTACCAGATCCTGATGCATACATTTGGTTCCAGTACAAGGAGAGCTTTACGTGGATACCGAATTAGATATGTTTCGAAGGTACACGTCGAGATAGATTATTATTCTGTAAAAATAAGCTTAAAAGTTAAACTAACAACCTAGGAATAAAATGAACCCAACATGTGGTGTACATTGATAAGTGGGCATTGAAGATTGGACTTTAGAAAGATCCACATGGCATATCTATGATTGAAAAAGGGTGCACATCTGAAACATTATTCCTTTACGGTTTACAAGAATACAAAAACCCATCACAGAGAAGAACAATCATGAAAAAGAGAAATTACATTCAGGCTTACATATTTCTTCAATGGTTATACATATAAAATATCTAGGATGAACACCTAATTCTGCTCTTCTGGCTAACATTCCGTTAGGTAATAAAACACAGTTCCACACAGGGGGGAAGGGATTGCCAGAGAATGTTAGTGAACCCTCTCTAACTAAAACACTATTGATTAAAGAATACATTTCAAAACCACACCTCTAGAAAATCATAATTATATGGTCAAACGAATTAATAAAACATGCGTACAGGAAGATCAAACCCAAATCTGAGTTACATACATTAAAACTATATTTCTATAGGAGGATGTTTGTGTGTGTGTGTGTGTGTGTGTGTGTAGAAGGTTTCAAGTTTCGTTATCTCTCTGTGGTCCAGAGAGGGGAAAGGGGGGGTTTGGAATGTCTCTGAGGTGACATTAGTGTCGTAAAAGTCAATTGGTTCCAATCTTTATGGAGCCAAAGCCTGATTTGCACTCACGAGTTCAAAGTGCACCAGCTTTTGTATTCAGGAAGAAATGTTTTTAGCAACACAGAGTATTTGAATTTGTTAATTCAAACCAACGACGAATGATTCGATAGCCAATGTTGTTACATATAACCAACATTTTATTGATAATTATTGTCTTTCTGAGCCCATATTTTTTTCATATAGGCTTCTACATATTTCAGCTTGATTGATTGCAAGTTAGTTTTGAACCATTTATAAGGCATCAGAAGGAGATTCCTTTTCTTTTCTTTTTATTGTTCAACTCTCTCACTTGAGGATGGCCATTTTCACCATAATCCTGTCACTTGGCTCCCTCTGTTTGAGGCTGATATTTTAATTTACGCTTGGCATGCTGCTCTATGGGCCTTGAAGGCTCATGTCCAGGCTACCACAATGAGCTCGCGCTATGATAAAAAGCAGGTGGCACCAATACTGTTGTGATTCACAGGTGATGCAAAGCTACAGAAGTCAGCCTGATGTCGGTCCGCTAGGTTCACAGCTGTTTGCACTGAGATAGCATCCCTGGTCTCCCCTTGTGGCCATCAACCAAATCCCTGTTTTGAGCATTTTTCTCCTATGAGAGATTTCTGCAGTTTGATTCCAAATAGATATATTCCTTGATTTCTTCAAGCGTCTGTCTCCCTCAGCACCACAGAAAATCTTACCAACTGATTTTTACTATTAAATCACACTTTTTGGAGATCACCTTGATGATTTCTGAGCATTTTGGTAATTTGGACCACTTACTTTTTTTCATCTTGGCAGAAATTCCAATCAGACATAGTAACAGACTGAGCTCTGGATGTCAGCAATACATTCTCTCAGTAATCAGCCCAAGGCTTTAATAGCCTGAACGTGCGGCAGAACCAGGAGCAGTGATGAGGCCCCTGATTAAGAGAGCTGTGCTCCACAGAGCCGTAAAGGACCAGAACGGAAGTAGAGCCACCATTTTCTCCCCATATGGCAGTGGGCAAGCCTTCATAACTCACACTAATAAATACAGGAAAGAGAAAAAGACTGATAATTACAGTGAGGAAGAGGGATGAAGGAAGTGTGGGGAAAAATGTCCAGATAAAGAAAATTAGATGGATGGATGGATGGATGGATGGATGGATGGATGGATGGATGGATGGATGGATATTATTGATCTGCATCTTTCGATAGACAGCGGAACAGTGAAATTTTATTCAATCTGATTCACAACAATATTCAATATGATTAGATTTCTATTTTTCATTTTTTTTTAAGTGAATTCATTGTATTATGTAAATGCTTCTCCTAAAAAAGACAAACTACTTAAGATTGTTTATTCCAGGCAACTTGCTCCAAAGTAAAGGCATTAAATGCATACACGTACTTGGAATATAACAAAGAGTTCAATGTGCTGATAAAATATCTTAGAGCTTTTTTTTTTTAAGTTTTCAATTTTCCCTAAAAAAAGGGGGGGGGGGAGTTTACTTTAGAATCAGAAAGAGCTTTATTGCTTTTTTAAGAGCTTTTTTAAAAGCTTTTTTAAGAGCTTTTTAGGTTTCTTGGTCTGAAAATAAATATTTTTTCAATTCAAAAATCCGTATTTCAAGGTTGATGCATAATATATAATATATATATAAATTGTGAACAAAAAATCTAAACTATCTAGATAACAAAAAAATAGAGGAAACATACAGCATCTGGTGAAATTTCAGATGGTCACAGTGCAGCTGTATTCCCTGGCCTTTCAGTGGAACATAGAGATTTTGTGGCATTTGCTTAATCTTAAATTCATTCATTGCCTGATGATTTCACATATTTTAACTTCCAGATGCTGTTTACTATAGCCAAGGCCACTTTTATTCACAAAGAGCAAGACTTTAAGTGACTTTTTTTTTTTAATTATTGTTTCTTGTCGTCATTTTCACCCCAACTTTTTCAAAATGTTTTCAGCAGACCGTGATCTACGGTAAAAAAACAATAATGGCAACTTGCAGCACTCACCTCATGATGCTTTGAGGTTATTCTAGTAGGAAAAAGAACTGCTGACTTGTGTACTGCCCTTAATTTGCTGAGTGTTTGCTCACGACACAAAAGAATACAAACACACACAGATGTACACACACAGACAGTGGTACGCACACACAGATAAACATGGCAGATGGCGTTAGACATTCTGTTGAGTTTCATAGGGACCTGCAAAGTCATTTGCCTTAGCAAAGGTCAATTCTCCCCTTATGACCAATTATCAAGGATTTTGCCTCTGCTGGGAAAAAAAGAGCAACACCAACAACAGCAAGCCCACCTGTCTGAGAACTGGGTCTTATTTATTGTAATTTACTTGTGCTGGGTTGAGGAAAAATGAGACATGCACACACATGCATCTCATTTCAGACTTTTCCTTCGTGTCTCTCACAATGCAGCACAATTCTATTTAGGAACTACTGGAGTTGTCATTCAAAATGGGTGAAGGTGGCAATTATGGATTCTGTCAGTGTGGTGCCACGCTCTCTCTCTGGACCGGTAAAAGGCAGAGCTTTCTACGTTTGATGCCCATGTTTCCTTCTGCCCCTAAACATGGCAATTACACCTCCTTTTATGTTCGTCTAGTCCAGGCCTGTGATAGTAATTCTGAGCCAATTTCAGCTGCTGTACTTCTCAGAATAACAGCTTGGCAGAGGGGTGTGACAATGTGTATGTTGAGCTGAAAAACATGTTCAGAGATAACATTCATGTGCCATCTTTCATATATGTGATGGAATGATATGTATCCCAGTGGATATTATCCCCTGAGTGTTTTCCAGTTTTGATATTCTGATCAAATATTAGGCTTCATTGTTTGAGCAATTATAATGTGGAGTTTTAAATGGAGAATTTTAGTTTAATGAAAACTGTATTTGTTATGATATGATTAAGATATATGAAAATCAGTTAATAATAATTACATACAAACACAAATCCTCCACTGAATTTGTGTATTTTAGATGATGTGGCTGTTTAGCATAAATGTTTCTTAAATTTTAATTATGTCACCGTAATTGAGATTTGTTTATTCATTGATAGAACCTCATTGTTTTTCTGCCAGAAAAAAATTAAATACTCTAAATATAGCTTTAGCTGGCTGGGGATATAATTTATGATTTATAATTTAATTAGAGTAAATTTTAGGCCAATGTAGCTGTAGATTAATTCATTTAAACTATGAACGTAACTTGACAAGTTTCAAAGTTGCTTCACCCACACTGCGAGTAATAAGCACAAAACTCCTCTACTGATTGAAATGTCCTTCGTCGATAGTTCTAGACTGGGCTCCTGTCTTTCCCAAACCACTCTGCCTAGTTTCCTGGGAAATATCATACTCCTCTATCTACCACTTTACTGACAAATCACTACAATAACTATCAAAACTCACCACCACAAGCTTCAGTTCACTTTGCATGCTCTTTAAAATAAACATCCCTGCATGGACATTCTTATCAAACAATTGCAATGCTTACTCAGGTAAATATATTCAGTACGTGCAGTGGCTTTGTTAGGAGTAACCATTCAGTTTCCTGTAATATCATGTAATTGTGTGTCTGTTAAAATATTATCAACAGATTAATGTGAGTATTCATCAACAAATGATTTTAATAGATTGAAACAGTGCTAGCACACTTTTTCAGCATCCTTGGTAAAGTATTTTTCGACATTTATTTTTCCCATAAGAATTTTTTAAAAAGTTTTGTTAAAGGCATGAACCAAATCCATCATGAATCATATTGCAAACTCAAATTTGAAGCAAGAAAGTATCTGAAATCTGAAAAAAAAAGAAAAAGGTATAAGACTGTGTACTTAACAGCTTCAGTGAGGGAAATAACTACAATCACATAAAGCAAAAGCATTGCAAATTACATAAATATACAACTAAGTAATATACAACTATTCATTTTTTTTATTTTTATTTTTTTGCATACTGCATGTGTGGCAGCTTTGACTAGAGGTACACTAAAGATTTAAGAAAGTTACCGACTACGCCACCCGGGGGCCTCTTTCCGGGGAAATGCCCTTTAACTAGATGTACCGCATGGCGGTACAAAATATGACCGCCGCTCAGGCCTGCACTGGCTTTCCACAAAAATAAATGACGTGGAGCAATTTGGCTGTATTGCATGTTTATGTATATACTCGGGGTGGAACGGTACACAGAAGTCACGGTTCGGTTCATACCTTGGTTCAGACATCACGGTTCGGTACGAGTTCGGTACAATGGAGGGAAAAGCAAAACAAAAATGCAGAAGGCAATTTTTTGTATTGTGCATGTCTCAGGCTGTACCACATAGTGTCATACAGTCTCTCCCCTGAGCTAGCTGCAACAGCCTGCCCTGAAGTGTGTAAAGTAAGATGTAAACAAAATAAGACAATCAGCTATAAAACTGAAAATAAAGCATCTCTTATTTATGTGCAGACGCACGAGCGCAAGGGTGCGCATGTCAAAATGTCGTCATTGCAGTGTGGGCGGTCGCGTGCGTTGGGTGCGCAAGGCCACATTTCGTGTGGCGGTGGGCAGTGCGCGGCTTTTTAGCGCGCACGGCTCCGCATCCGAAGACGCACGACTTCGAGCCGAATCTGGCCGAGCATGTACATCTCACAGCACCGGCACCCAGTTCTTGCGTCTAAATTAGTTGCTTACATTAACAAAATGAGCCTACAATAGCAGGCACAAGCCCTTTAAATAAAAATAAATGGCCATGTTTTATAAAAAGGTTCACAAAACTAAATAAAAATGTCTAGAAATTATGTAAGATAACGTTAATTTAGTTGTAGGTTACGTTCTCATATCCATTTTTTTTCTAATGTCACAAGGAATAATCTGGTTGCTTTACACGATTCTTTTATAGTGTGGGTTTGGTGTACTAAGTGTTGTAGTACTAAAATAAACATTCACGATTGTACCTTACTTCTCATCGCTGATTCCTGATGGTTTAGAGGACAATTACACCGAGTCGCACCCTGTCGTTCCAAAGAATAGTAGCCTACACCGGCGAGCGCTAAGTATAAATTGCCTCGTCCATTTTGGGAGGCGCGCGCGCGGTCAGCGGAAGCTCGCGCTGCGGAGGCGGGCGAAAGTATAAACAAACCTAGCTTAAGGCAGGGCTACAGATTAGGTGTCCCTAAAGAACCCGCGTATCTAACAGTAGTTCCGCATTACATTAATTAATTTATTTTTATACCGTGTATTCTCCGTGTAAATTCATGCACCGAACCGTGACGCCCGTCCCGATTCGGTTCGATACGAATACATGTACCGTTCCACCCCTAGTATATACCTAAAAAAAGTAGTAGTATGTGCATGTCTGTCTGTGTGTGTGTATGTGTGTGTGTGTTTGTGTATGTGTGTGTCTGTGCGTGTATGTATGCGTGCGGACATGTGTGTGCGCGTGTGTTTGTGTGTGTGTGTGTCTGTGCATGTGGATTTGTATGTGTGTGTATGGGTGTGTGTCTGTGCATGTGGATGTCAGTGTCTGTGCATGCTTGCGTTTGTTTGTATTCCTGCATATGTGTGTGTGACAGTATCATCCTAAACCAGCAACCCTTCGCTCAACACCACCATCTACAGGCCGATGAGTGTACAGTCACTAAATGTGCACATAAATGAATTTATTTTAGACCCCAAGTGGGAAGTGGCCCCCGGGGACCAAACAAAATTTTTCTGTAAAAGTCTAGTGGGGCTACATGCCCACCAAATTTCATGTTCCCCGGTGTTTCGGTGTCCCTGGTATCGTTGACGAAAAATTCACGGGGGGCCCAGCGCGGGGGGGAGTGGCCCCTGGGGACCAAACGAAATTTTTCCGTAAAAGTCTAGTGGGGCTACATGCCCACCAAATTTCATGTTCCCCGGTGTTTCGGTGTCCCTGGTATCGTTGACGAAAAATTCATGGTGGGCCCAGCATGGGGGGGGGGTGTGGCCTCCGGGGACCAAACGAAATTTTTCCGTAAAAGTCTAGTGGGGCTACATGCCCACCAAATTTCATGTTCCCCGGTGTTTCGGTGTCCCTGGTATCGTTGACGAAAAATTCACGGGGGGCCCAGCGCGGGGGGGGGGGGGGGAGTGGCCCCCGGGGACCAAACGAAATTTTTCCTGTAAAAGTCTAGTGGGGCTACATGCCCACCAAATGTCATGTTCCCCGGTGTTTCGGTGTCCCTGGTATCGTTGACGAAAAATTCACGGGGGGCCCAGCGTGGCCCCCGGGGACCAAACGAATTTTTTCCGTAAAAGTCTAGTGGGACTACATTCCCACCAAATGTCATGTTTCGGTGTCCCTGGTATCGTTTACGAAAAATTCACAGGGGGCCCAGCGTGGGGGGGTGAGTGGCCCCCGGGGACCAAACAAATATTTTCCGTAAAATCTATAGTGGGGCTACATGCCCACCAAATTTCATGTTCCCCGGTGTTTCGGTGTCCCTGGTATCGTTGACGAAAAATTCACGTTGGGCCCAGCGTGGGGGGGGGAGTGGCCCCCAGGGACCAAACGAAATTTTTCTGTAAAAGTCTAGTAGACCAACATACCATAAAAATGTCTTCATCCTCGGTGCCACGGTTCAGGTAGTTATTTAGGAAAAACTGCATTTTTTGGGTTTGGGGGGGCCCAGCGCGGGGGGGGAGTGGCCCCCGGGGACCAAACAAAATTTTTCTGTAAAAGTGTAGTGGGGCTACATGCCCACCAAATTTCATGTTCCCCGGTGTTTCGGTGTCCCTGGTATCGTTGACGAAAAATTCACGGTGGGCCCAGCGTGGGGGGGGAGTGGCCCCCGGGGACCAAACGAAATTTTTCTGTAAAAGTCTAGTAGACCAACATACCATAAAAATTTCTTCATCCTCGGTGCCACGGTTCAGGTAGTTATTTAGGAAAAACTGCATTTTTTGGGTTTGGGGGGGCCCAGCGCGGGGGGGGGAGTGGCCCCCGGGGACCAAACAAAATTTTTCTGTAAAAGTCTAGTGGGGCTACATGCCCACCAAATTTCATGTTCCCCGGTGTTTCGGTTTCCCTGGTATCGTTGACGAAAAATTCACAGGGGGCCCAGCGTGGGGGGGTGAGTGGCCCCCGGGGACCAAACGAATTTTTTCCGTAAAATCTATAGTGGGGCTACATGCCCACCAAATTTCATGTTCCCCGGTGTTTCGGTGTCCTTGGTATCGTTGACGAAAAATTCACGGTGGGCCCAGCGTGGGGGGGGGGAGTGGCCCCCGGGGACCAAACGAAATTTTTCTGTAAAAGTCTAGTAGACCAACATACCATAAAAATTTCTTCATCCTCGGTGCCACGGTTCAGGTAGTTATTTAGGAAAAACTGCATTTTTTGGGTTTGGGGGGGCCCAGCGCGGGGGGGGAGTGGCCCCCGGGGACCAAACAAAATTTTTCTGTAAAAGTCTAGTGGGGCTACATGCCCACCAAATTTCATGTTCCCCGGTGTTTCGGTTTCCCTGGTATCGTTGACGAAAAATTCACAGGGGGCCCAGCGGGGGGGGGGAAGTGGCCCCTGGGGACCAAACGAAATTTTTCCGTAAAATCTATAGTGGGGCTACATGCCCACCAAATTTCATGTTCCCCGGTGTTTCGGTTTCCCTGGTATCGTTGACGAAAAATTCACAGGGGGCCCAGCGGGGGGGGGAAGTGGCCCCTGGGGACCAAACGAAATTTTTCCGTAAAATCTATAGTGGGGCTACATGCCCACCAAATTTCATGTTCCCCGGTGTTTCGGTGTCCCTGGTATCGTTGAAGAAAAATTCACGGTGGGCCCAGCGCGGGGGGGGAGAGGGGCCCCCGGGGACCAAATTAAATTTTTCTGTAAAAGTCTAGTAGACCAACATACCATAAAAATGTCTTCATCCTCGGTGCCACGGTTCAGGTAGTTATTTAGGAAAAACTGTATTTTTGGGGTTTGGGGAGGCCCAGCACGGGGGGGGAGTGGCCCCCGGGGACCAAACAAAATTTTTCCGTAAAAGTCTAGTGGGGCTACATGCCCACCAAATTTCATGTTCCCCGGTGTTTCGGTGTCCCTGGTATCGTTGACGAAAAATTCACGGGGGCCCCAGCGCGGGGGGGGGGGGGGGGGGGAGTGGCCCCCGGGGACCAAACGAAATTTTTCCGTAAAAGTCTAGTAGACCAACATACCATAAAAAATTCTTCATCCTCGGTGCCACGGTTCAGGTAGGTAGTTAGGAAAAACTGCATTTTTTGGGTTTGGGGGGGCCCAGCGCGGGGGGGGAGTGGCTCCTGGGGACCAAACGAAATTTTTCCGTAAAAGTCTAGTGGGGCTACATGCCCACCAAATTTCATGTTCCCCGGTGTTTCGGTGTCCCTGGTATCGTTGACGAAAAAATTCAGTAGATGACGAAAAAAAAAAAAAAACTTTGACAATCCCTATATGACCGCTTTCGCTAGCTACGCTAGCGGCGGTCATAATTAAATAAGGCTCAGAGGTTCGTTGATCAGAGTCAGGTATCAGACATGGAGTAGAAAATAGTACAAAACTTTATTTTCTCAATAAAAACATATCAAATTTTATTTAAGACAACACCAATAAATCAAAAATAATCTGAACACAAAATTACACGGACGCTCACTTCAGAATGGGGCACTAGCTCTCTTTAGCAGAACGGATATAGCGATCATACGTGCACACTCACTTCACACCTCACTGTGAACACAGCATTCAGGCAAAAGAACCCACCACCACAATCGGGAAGAGACGCTTACTTTCTTCTACTGGGTGCCCCGATTCTGAAGAGAGAAGAAAAAAATAACACGAAACACACACACAATATCAAAAACATTAAACAGAGCAGCTGGCAATTTAAGACACAATGTTAAAAGAGTTCACCACATCAGTTGGGCTCATCAAATCGAGGTGCCGCGTCCGGTCACCCCTACAATGCTGGGTGGACAGAAATGGGCACAACAGCCAACAATGTAAAAATAGAGAAACACCTCTTTTGGGCTGCCCTCAAGGTATCCACACAAGAAACATACACATACATAAACTTGGTCACACACCAAATGTGTCACACAGAATATATACATATATATATATGGATAATATATCCCGCAAACTCAACTCAATGGAAAAGAAAATATATATAAAGTTAATCCACAATACAATGAACTCAAGAAAATTATATAATGTTTAAAGAAAACAAAATGTAGAAAAGCTGCTGACAGTTAAGTGGTTGATCTGATACCTGGGCGCCACTGGAGGTTTATGACTCAATTTATTTACTCACAGCACAGTTGATGAGGTACCATGCCAACGGCCCACAGTCCTCGGACCAGCTGATGGAGCACGCGCTAGACGAAAACAATGGATGTGGCGAAGGGTCGAGCAGCAGCGCGTTAACACGCGAACTGAAAGAGTCAATGAGGCTTGTTAGCCAGTTCAATAGAACAGACACACTCGGGACAGCCCCGTCTCACTTTGAGCTAGAGTTGTAGTCACGGTAACGGATCGGATAAAGTCGGAAAAGACAGCAAACACAATGCAGACAGCAAAAGGGAACATCCACACAGCGGTTTAGCTGCTATAACGTTATGAACCCAGAGAAAGCCCACTGTAATGTCTTGCGCACGTTGTCCCGCACCTTAAACATAAATACAAACTATTAATTTACCCGGCTACTAGCATTCATGTGTTCGTCAGCTGTTAAAACATACCTGTAGTGCGATTCCCACGGTACCCAAACAGCTTTATATTAAGCACTCATTAAAATCACGACATCCCACAGAGTTCCTCTGTCCAACCTTTAACAGATAAAATCATGTAATCCCTGCGAGACAACCCCACAAACAAGCCATGCTAGTATAGTCACTGCCAACAGCTCTTACCGTACAAACATTCACGCGTCCCGCCGGAAACACGGTGTCTCGCTCAAATGACGCAGAGAGAGAACACACTCCCATAGCGACACCCCTTTATACGGAAGGAACGCAATTAAAGGGCACTCCCCCTTGATATTAAATAACCTGACAGAAATAAACAGTACTGCTACACATGTGAACAGAGTTGGAAGCAAGGAAAATGGGCAGGTGAAAAGATTTGAGTGACTTTGACAAGGGCCAAATAGTGATGGCTAGATGACTGGGTCAGAGCATCTACAAAATGGCAAGTCTTGTGGGGTGTCTCCGTTATGAAGTGGTTACCTACCAAAAGTGGTGCAGTGAATGACAACGGGTGAACCAGCATCAGGCTTATTGATGCTAGTCTGTCTGGTCTGATCCCACAAAGTGCTACTGTAGCTCAGATCGCTGAAAAACTTAATGGAACTGGACCATGGAGTGATGGAAGAAGGTTGCCTTTTAGATCTGGTGGATTGCTGGGTGAATGTGTGTAGTTTGAGATGGCAGCAGGATGCACTATGGGAAGAATGCAGTGTTATGCTCTGGGCAATGTTCTGCTGGGAAACAGCATTGGGTTCTGGCATTTATGTGGATGATACTTTAAATTGAACCACCTACCTGCAGATTGTTACAGACCACGTACTCCTCTTCATGACAATGGTGTTCCCTGATGGCAGTAGCCTCTTTCAGCAGCACGCTGCCACAGATCTTGTTAAGTCCATGCCTCGATGCTCAAGAGTTTGTTTGCTTGTTTCATTTGTCTGATTTCTTTGCAGAATCGTGGGTAAAATTGTTTTCACCAGGAATTCTGCCTCATGATTAATGTTTAAAATGACTTATTTTTTACTGCAGAACCCAACTGCTGCATGACATTAACCAATGTATGCAGTCTATATAGATTTGTTGTGTAACTGACTATACTTAAGTTATGTTCATTTTATAGAGCCTATGGCATAATTTGTATTTCCAATTCACTGTAAATTTAAATAATTAAATTAAATAAACTTAATATTTTAAGTAAAATCAACTTGGATGTTTAAGTCATTTCAAGTTAAATTACATTAAACTGACTTTAAAAAATGAGTTGAATCTTGTATAACTTGATTAAAACTTTTTAAAAAAGTTGAAAATTGCTTAACTGATGTTGATGAGTTAAAGTAAGTAAAAACATGTTGTCATATATTACTGATCATTAACAATTTTTTACAGTGTTGGCATTTCTTTGATATCAAACTTATATTGCATACAGCATAATTATGAGTTTGCAGTATTTATCAGGAAATCTCTTTCATGAATAAGCCTTGAGATATAATGATTTATAGTGCGGCGTTTATGCTTTGGTACAAAGAGAAGCAAGTTAGAGGGTATCCTCTTCCATTGCTTTGTAAATGATACCGATATAAACAAACAGATAAAAAGAGATACAAATCTGTGTGATCTTCCAATTAGCCTCTTAAGAAAACTCTCAGTTGCTGCTTAAAAAGGTCGCATATTATCCCACTTAAAACATGCTCAAAAATGTCCTTCATACTTATAGAAAACAGGGCCAATGCCCTTTTTTCTCCAGAATGTTAATACACTTCTTCATTGGTCTCACATGTGAGTCATACATATTTTGCCTTGCACTTTCCCAAAAGATCTGACACATGTATATAGTTAGCATCCTCAAAATTATGTCCTAAGGGAAGAACAAAGGGGCACACCAGTTGTTTTCAGCTCTCCACTATTGATGAGCAGATAAGATAAATGTCACACTATTGTGCACTATAGGGAAGACGCATTGTCTTAGAACAGACTGCCAATAGTAACCTTTGTTGTCCTCTCCTCTGACTCTCTCAGGCAGCCTACAGCACACAATAATTGAGCTTGGACTATTGGGCTGACAGGCTGTGCGTGTGATTCCATGAGCATGTGTATACGTGTTCCTAACAAAATTACACTCTGAAGCTATCAGATCAGAGTCCAGCATATGTTAGTTAATTGTGAGACAGGCAATTAGATTGTTTGTATAATCTCTTTAAGACTTCTGGTTAATCTGGGTTGCCTGGTCGGGCTTCCTACCGCTGAGCAGTGAATGATTTTTTGGGGGGCTCATGTCTTTACAAAATGGATTTACACATGATCCGAAGACAAAAAGCTCATCCAAGCTGTCTTATGTTCCTTCTTTAGAAGATTAATCTCCAAATGTGTCTTAATGGACCAGAGTTTTGTGTTTGAGTTGAGTACTCAAAAGTGTTTGAGTTTTCGAGAGCTTCTTTATGACTAGAAAGACATACTGTATGGGGAGATTGAGAGAGTGAAAGGGACAGAGAGAGAGTAAAAAGAAATGGCTATGGAAAGACATATTCTTTACATAAATGTGTCTAATAAGAGTAAAGCATAACTTATATTATCAGCTAAATTTATTGGTGGAAATGCTGAGGCTAGCATTTTGTCTTTATTATATTCTCTTTCTATCTGGTTCATATTTTTGGTTTAGTTTAATGTATCATAGAAATTCAAATTTCTATAAAAAAAATTAACATATTTACTTTTAAAGTAATTAAAATCTTTAAAAAATCTTATTTTCATGGAGTGAACACTTTAATTTATGATCTCTTTTTTTATTATTATTCAATGGATTTTTAAGTCATAAAAACAAAGTAAAGAAAACACAAGTTTTTTCTTTATAATCTTATGTTATGTGTTTATGCATTTGTCATTGAGGGATGGTCTTAAAATGGAAGCCCTGTTACCAAGATTTTGTGTAATAAAACGTATCATTGAAAAGTGGAAATATCAACATTCAATATCAAAATTCCTTCTAAGAAGCACTTTGTAGTTCCTCGACCTTGAGCAGAAAGCTTGTAAACAAATTAAACCCTCTCACCATCAACCCTTTATTGCTGAAGGCACAATCACATCTTAACATTTATTACATATGCATTTATGTAGATGAACAAATCATTTGTCTGGGAGAAAATGTACAAAAAAACTACTTAAAAAATTACTGGATAGAGCATCTGTTTTATAGAATGACCCATATTTTGTATAGAGGGATTCCTTGTCACCTGATCAAATAATGAGATTTAAGAGACATTGCTCAGGAAAGACCAGCCATGATGTACAAGAAAGAAGAGACTGACCAAAAGGAGAATCTCATCCCTGGCCTCTTTCAGCCCGGTATTTAGAGATTTGTGGGAGTTTAGATCTTTGACCCCTCACGCATACTTTGAGCCCAAGGGCTCATATGACAGATGCACTGTCCTGACCAGAAAGAGATGAATGCTTTAGAAGGAAAAGAGAATAGGGCTATCTTCTCAAAAGATGAGAGCGAGAGGGGAAAAAAAGTATAAAATGCCTCTCCTTTGTACATGTCACTCTGCCTTCTGTGCTACACTCAAACTCAGAGAAAAGGAAAAGAGAGAGAGAGAGAGAGAGAGAGAGAGAGAGGGAGAGAGAGAGAGAGAGAGAGAGAGAGAGAGAGAGAGAGAGAGAGAGAGAGAGAGAGAGAGAGAGAGAGAGAGAGAGAGAGAGAGAGAGAGAGAGAGAGAGAGAGAGAGAGAAGAGAGAGAGAGAGAGAGGAGAGAGGGGGAGAGAGAGAGAGAGAGAGAGAGAGAGAGAGAGAGAGAGAGAGAGAGAGAGAGAGAGAGAGAGAGAGAGAGAGAGAGAGAGGGAGAGAGAGAGAGAGAGAGAGAGAGAGAGAGAGAGAGAGAGAGAGAGAGAGAGAGAGAGAGAGAGAGAGAGAGAGAGAGAGAGAGAGAGAGAGAGAGAGAGAGAGAGAGAGAGAGAGAGAGAGAGAGAGAGAGAGAGGAGAGAGAGAGGATCAGGGTGTACCATAATGCTTTGTTTCATTCTTGGGATGATTTATAGAGAAGAATGTGTTTTTTTCTTTTGTCATAGAGTCACATATGTGTGAGGATGAATCTCTCTCTCACACACAAACACAAACACACAGGCTATAAAACTTTGTAAATGTAATCTTGTGGGGACTTTCCTTTCGCATCTGTAATTATTTGTATAGCAACACACACTGGATTGTTCTCCCCATCCTCTCTTTCTCTTTCGCACATCAGGATCAGAAAATACTGGCGATAACTTAATACAATGATAGTATCAGATGCTTTTACCATGGTATTTAGATTTTTTTTTTTTTTTGGAGTGAATCATGTACCAAGGCATTTAAACGGTGCTCCAAAATAAGAATGTCATGGTATCACTGTGGTAGCCTACTTTTTTTGGTGTGAAACCATAAAATAAAATCAAAACCAACAAATTGTGTGCAAATCCAGGTCACAACAATACATTACTGTGACAAATACAAACAAAAACAGAAAAAGGGACAGAAAGACTCTAAATGTCTTGGAACAGAATAACACCCTTAGAAAAAAAAAAAAAAAAGCAATTGTACTAAACATAGGCAGAGCAGATACAAATAAAATAACCTTTATAAATGTGGCCTGGTGAGTGTCTATGCAGGCTAATTCACTTACGGGGAACGTCATGAAAAACAGATTCGACTTAATTAAGCCTGTTTCCTGCAGCGGAGAGTGCGGCATTCTATTACAGTGTGACCTGATTAAAGTTAATATGGCACCTGATCAGTATTTCTCTATGCAAAAACTCCACACATGCATATTATACAAATATGAGGCCTTTAGGGTAAACTCAGCCTGAAAGTGTGTTTAAACTTTAGTTTTGTGACCTTGTTGTTAATAATTAACTTTTTGTGCTTGTGAAATGGCCAACAGACCCTGATTTAAATTAAACAATGTCCTTTCCAGAACGCCCCATATATATTTTAGCACATTCCTAAATGGATGTCACATCATTTAGTGTTTCCCAAGTCCCAACACACAAGACAACTTCTATGACAACTTCTACTGACACTTCTTTGATATACCTGTTATTTGTATGCTAGCAGGAGAGTAACTGCATTTAACACACTCATTTATCTAAAAAAATATAATTAAATGTACATACTTCACTGTTAATGTAACATTCATCACAAGTCCAACCCAAAATATAGATTCATGCATCTCTAATATGACATGACCATGCGCTCGGCAGCATTTGAGTGGGGGTGTAAACTTATGACCCATGAGTGCACGGGTTACTGCTACTTACAAATGTGTATGTTTTTGTTGGCACTGGACATTATAAGGGTCACTGCTTTACCAGCATGAATTTAAAAGGGAATTATTCAGCTGTTTCACTCATAAAGTTATGATGTGCAAAATTCAATCACAATGTTGTTTTTTTTACAAACACTAATCTGTGTATATGCTAGGGGTGCACACACTTATTATTCACAAATGATGAATGTGTGGGCTGACTAATAATAGCTAATAATACAGTCCCATGTCACATAAAATCTGGGCAATTTATATACATGAAGCCTCAAGAGAATTCTATAAATAAAGCATTCTCTCTTTCTCTCTCTTTATCTCTACCTTATCCTTTTTGACATGGAGGACAGGAAACGGCAATCATCAATGAGTCATAACCTTTTCTGAACCCTGCCTAATTATTAGGATCAAAACTGATAGTCTCAACCTTAATAATTATTTTCTGTGTGTATTTTGATTAGAGATGGCTTGGCATGTGGGCATCCGAGATGCTGATAAGCCTTGCAGAGATGCGTCAGCTGTACTGCATGCAGGAAGAATTAAATGTTCCCATCTGTGCAGTACAAAAGCAATTAAAGTGCCTGTGAGAAAAATAAAGATATCCTTGGCTTATCTCTATCTCTTATCGCATACAATTTATATACGTGCTATGTGCTATTTGTTTATCCTAATATATTTGTTTCTATTTGTCTATCTACTGTATATGTCAATGAAATCACATTAGGTAACTGGAAAAAATATATATCTTAAAAAATGCAAATATAAAGAAATGAATTAAAAATAAAAATATGAAATTTATCATGTGGATCTTTGTATAGACTATAAAGTAAATTTAAGCTCATTATGCTCTGGATCATTACAAATAATACTGGAGAACATAATAATCAGGTTTTACACAAACTTCTGAAATTCATGCATTGTACAATATGGTTAATAGAAGGCGTCTTTAACGTGTTTAATGTAATGTGCATACTGTGTTCATGTTGTATTGCAAAACATGGTTACACTTTATTATAAGATGTCTTTGTTACACTGTAATTATCCATTTGAAGGGATAGTTCACCCAAAAATGAAAATTCTATCCTAGGTGTACACTCACCTAAAGGATTATTAGGAACACCTGTTCAATTTCTCATTAATGCAATTATCTAATCAACCAATCACATGGCAGTTGCTTCAATGCATTTAGGGGTGTGGTCCTGGTCAAGACAATCTCCTGAACTCCAAACTGAATGTCAGAATGGGAAAGAAAGGTCATTTAAGCAATTTTGATCATGGCATGGTTGTTGGTGCCAGACGGGCCGGTCTGAGTATTCCACAATCTGCTCAGTTACTGGGATTTTCACGCACAACCATTTCTAGGGTTTACAAAGAATGGTGTGAAAAGGGAAAAACATCCAGTATGTGGCAGTCCTGTGGGCGAAAATGCCTTGTTGATGCTAGAGGTCAGAGGAGAATGGGCCGACAGATTCAAGCTGATAGAAGAGCAACTTTGACTGAAA
The DNA here is from genome assembly GCF_964197995.2 of Scardinius erythrophthalmus. Classification (NCBI taxonomy): domain Eukaryota; kingdom Metazoa; phylum Chordata; class Actinopteri; order Cypriniformes; family Leuciscidae; genus Scardinius; species Scardinius erythrophthalmus. The sequence goes on from NC_138222.1 coordinate 26,285,293, forward strand.
TAACCACTCATTACAACCGAGGTATGCAGCAAAGCATTTGTGAAGCCACAACACGCACAACCTTGAGGCGGATGGGCTACAACAGCAGAAGACCCCACCGGGTACTACTCATCTCCACTACAAATAGGAAAAAGAAGCTACAATTTGCAATAAAGGTCTTCTGAAGTGAAGCGATGCGTTCGTGTAAGAAAAATATCCATATTTAAAACTTTATCGACTAAAATAACTAGCTTCCAACAGACGGCCATACACAAGTCGACTTACGCCAAAAGAGTAACACTTGATGATGTATGTATAGTAGAGTAAGCTTTGACACCTCTCGCGGATCAAACAAACAGGGCTGGGCAACTGCATTTGTCAATACGATGTGCGTCAATTTCAGGGGTTACTCTTTTGCCGTAAGTCGACTTGCGCATGGCCGTCTACGGGAAGCTAGTTATTTTAGTCGATAAAGTTTTAAATATTTATATATTATAAATGATAAAGCTTGGAAGAGCCAGGACATTTTTTTAATATAACTCCGATTGTATTCGTCTGAAAGAAGAATGTCATATACACCTAGTATGGCTTCAGGGTGAGTAAATCATGGGCTAATTTTCATTTTTGGGTAAACTATCCCTTTAAGTACTGAGTAATATTAATTAACAACATGTACTTACTATAGAGTTAGGAGTAGGATTTGGTTTAGGGTTAGGTGTATGTACTGTAATTACTGTAATAAGTACATGTAACGTAACAACGACACTGTAAAATAAAGTGTTACTCAGAACACATTTGCTGCCCTCAAGGTGTGATGTGGTTAACGTTAGGAACATATTTTGTTGTATTGTTATGATTATTTTTTTACTAGTGTTTCCCAGACTTTTCTCAGACCCAAGTGTACATATCATGTCAGAAATGTTATTTATGTGTTTGTGGACACTGGAAGGTTTAGATTTATATGGACTTGTTACCAGGGGACTTGGTGATGCCAGGGCCAATTAAAACGAAGCAGCTTTACAGGCGATATAGTCTTGATCTAGTCTGTTGTTCTCTGTGCCAATCTATTAATTCTCTCTTTTTTTTCTCTCTACATATTTTTGGTCTCAGTTTTGCCATTTGTTGTCTCTCCGTCCAGTCACTCAGATTCTCCTTTTCTCTCTTTCACTCTCTCTTTCCACCAGTCTCTGGGCAGCAGTACTGTCTATCCATGTGTTTGAAATGGGCTAAATGAGTGGATTCGGGCGCATTCTGCTTCACCAGTGGATATGAGCGGATGGATGAGCTTTGGCATGAACAGAAGAGACACGACACAGAAACGCATGACAAGTTTGCATGTATGTGTGCATCTGTGCATGTGAACTTCATTGTTTGTGTGCATCTAGACCGTGACTGTCATGCTAGTGTATGCTCTAGTGAATAAGAGATCAGCTCAAAATCGTTCTTAAATATGATAGATAGTAAATATTACCTTTGCATTTAGCCAGGAGCTTCAATCATAGGAAACTTTAAACAAACCTTAAACTATAACTAAAGTATAACTTGCAATATCTAACCAGAAACTGTAATTATTTAAATAAAAGGCCACTTAAGTGTATTTGAAAAGACAACATTTGTGTGTGTTTAAATATAGTCATTTGTAAGTATATCATTACAAATGTGAATACATAAAGTACACATTTCAATGATTTAATTAAAGTATATTTCACTTTACAATAAATGCTTGTCAGTGCATTTGTCAGTACACTTTAACCATATTTCAAATACACTAGAAGCAATTATGAAATTACATATAAAGAAGTAGGCTACATAAGTCCTACTTAAGTGAGTAAAAAAAAACTCTTAAGTTCAACTAATTGCATTTAGTAAAAATAAATACTGAATTATTTACAAAAAAATGCAATAAATGTGAACTGAATGTGGATTGAAGTCAAACCCAGATTTGATTTCTAAGAAAATAAGGTAAATTGTTGGTTATGTGACATAGATTCAGTAAACCATATCAAATGTTAAGATACTTATTTATTTATTTGATCTCTCACTGTGAGCTCTGTGAGGTGAGGAGGAGATTATGAAGGCAGAGAGTAATTTCAGAGTGAGGACAGAGAACATTTTAAAGGAAATGGAGCTTGTCAGGACTTTGAAACCACAGCTAGTTTTTTCCAGAGATCTTCATGTAATCCTATTATCTGTGCTAAAGTCAGGCATTAGCACTTTGCCAAGAATGATTTTAATAAATAATTTCCTGCAAATCCCAAAATGTCCTCAGCCTGTAGTTAAAATCACACATTCAGTTAAAATAATAACCAAAATACGAAAAACATTTAAAATGCGTGGGCAGTTTGAGTTTCTCAGGGGTACACATGATTCAGTCCAGATCCTGAGGTTATTTATATTTTTGTGAAGCATCTTTTAATGCTTTTAGACACAAGTTTTCCCTCCTAATAAAATAATGTAATTTTTTTGAAAAGTGAACTAATTTGAGGTTGTTTCTAGTGAAACATCTTAAGGCAGTTCTGAATGATATGACCATGTACACATCACCTATTGAGGGAAATGAAGATGACTGTTAAAATACTTTATCAACTAAACTTTGCTTGTGGGGAAACTTTACATCTGTATCATTTGTAAATGAGTCAGATGAAGTTGATCTTCCTCATGACAAATAAATCTCAAGGGTACATTAAAGTGATACTCTGTATCTTTGCTGGCTCTTCATAAAGCTGCACATCCCCAGTGCTAAACATAGCAGAGACTAATGAGACTCGGAACAATTAAATTCACCACTGATGTGGCCTTGCTTATCCTGCTAAGAGAATCAAAGAGTCAGCACAGACTATCTAATTTGAGATGATTTCATTACCTGATGCAATGAATCCCATTTGGTGTTAAATGTAGGCAAAACTGGAGAGTTTTAATTACCTTTACCATGAATTGTATAGTTCCACTCATCTAAGGGTTGGTAAGAGATAAACCTATAACTACATTAATTGTTGAAATGCCTTAAAATATCTCGAATGTAACTTTGCACCCTTGCTTCATTTAGAATACACGGATCTGTGGATATGCAAATTAGTCCCCGCCTCCACTCACTCACACCAGCTCAGAATACCTGACCCTAGTCAACTTTATGTAGTAAACACTGCGCAATTGCAAAATATGGGTTTAATTCAGCCATATTTGTTTGAATCATGTTTGAATCAGAAACTGATTCGGAAGAAGCAGAGGAAGAGCCAATTATGTTCGTCCAATGTTACTAATGTTACACAAATCATGTTCCTGTTCACCATCTCAGATTCAGACAGCTGCCTTCTGAAAATCAACATTCTTAGAAACGATTTGAACAACTTAGAACGTCAGTGGAGAAAGGCATATAGTTCATCCCAACATTGTATTATACATCATATACATAATTCACTCACTATATTGCTAAATCTACCCGATTTTTCATATCAGCAGAAAAATATAACTGGGATAACATGGCTTCACTTGAGACACCCCTGCTTCGCAGCATAGTTAAAGGTGCTCTAAGTGATGTTGGGTGGCGTCACTTCTTGTTGACGTTCAAAGTATTGTCAAACAAAACGGAGGCTAGCTAGACCCTCCCTCCTCCTCATCCGCTCACTAACCCCCCAAACCCCACCCCAAATCCTTCTTTTTCAGTTATTGGCTGGAACAGTTTGTTATGTTTTGTGGTGCGGGTTAGCCCAGTTTGTTTTTGTTGCTGTTTGTGGAGCCTGGGCTGTCTACAGAGATCTTTTTTTTTTTTTTTGCAGTGCGTTCAGGGAATAGGCAGCTTGCAGATAGTGAGGAGATGTTTGCTGTAAGTGACAAAAAAAAAGTTGGCCTAAAAAACGCACGACATCGCTTAGAGCACCTTTAAAGGTAAGGTAGCCTAGGTAATTATCAGAGAGGCTAGTAATAGTGAACTTTAAAAGCATAATCTTTTAATAAACTAATTTTAATAAACTAATTTTAAAGTTTAAAACTTTAAAAGATCATTTGCACATTTTTTTTGTCTTAAAACATATTAAAAACACCCCATTGACATATAAACAACGTTAAAAACGTGATTTTCACCACAGTTTAGAATGTTATAATGTTCTCAGGAGACCTTTAACTAACCCCTGAGAACATTCTAAAATAACATTTGGTGTTTAATTGGCCTATGTTGGGTACAAAACTAAACTAAACTGACAATAAAATGTATTTATGGTTAAGCTTTATGTGCTAAATAATAAATAAATAAATAAATTTCATGTTTCATAATTTAAGCATAGCATACACACACACACTGGGTTTTCGTGTTTTATGGAGACATTCAGTGGGTATAATGGTTTTATACTGTACAAACCATCATTAGCATTTATTTGAAATCAAAATTTTCTGCCATGATATTTCTGTTTAGTTTATGGACATTTCCTTTAATCCTTAAACACAACCATAGTGACCATGAATTTCACACAACAATGAATTTCCCATAATGGGAAATTCAAAATATGGAAAAAAAAAAAGAAAGAAAAAAAAAAAAAGAAAAAAACTGTGAATCTGTGAATTATATACTTGTACATTTAAAATTAATATAGACATTTATAAATCTGAGCCCAATACGTCTGTGAAAAATAACTTTGTATATGTGTGTGTGTGTATGTGTGTGTGTGTTCTTCAAGCCCATGCATGTTTTTCATTGTGTATGTTTGTGTCATTTAATTGCATGCTGAGCCCGGCTTTAGAGCCATGACTGATGGAAAACCATTCTCCACCATTAGATTCCTGTTCATTAGGCCCAACCACGCTCTGCTCTCCACCCAAAATCTATCACCATTTTCATTATTCCTCCTTCGTCCTTCCTTGCTCTCACACACATGCACTCGCAACCTCTTTTTTACCTCTTCTCTCCCTCTCTCCATCCTTCTCTCTCTCACACACACATACACTCTCCTACAAGCCCTGGAGTGCTGATGAGGACTTTTAGTGCTAATCTGTAATGTGCCCCATATATTTAAAATTTCTGCTGAAGCAAGTGTCTTGGCCAATTTATGTAAGGGTAAGAAAAAATGTTTATATGCAAATGTGGGGTGAGGAAAAAGCGGTGAAGTACTGTATTGTTGGACGAAAAGAGAGTGTTCATGGGATGAGAAGAGCTGAAAGACTAAGATCAAGTGGACATGCTTGCACATGCTTTGTTCAGTATTACATTTCCATGTTACGTCATACGGTACAGTGTGTATAAATGTGAATAATGGCAGGTTGATGGATTGACGTGGTCATGTGAATAAAAAGCCTGGCTCAATACTGAACGAGTGAGTATGCGAGAGGCACTTCAACACTTTGGGCGCAAATGAATGAGAGAATAAAACAGACAGCGCAAAAGATGGCCATATGTCCGTGAATTAGTGAGGCAGGACATTAGCTCATATAGATATAATTACACAGGTCAGTGACTGAATGAATTTGCAAGTGCAGGAGTTTTTGACTGAAAGAATAAATGAGGGAGTGAAGGGATGCATTAGCAAATACGTAATGGAACGAGAGCAAGTAAATCAAAAAAGATGATCTTCCAATAGTGAAAATCTTCAACCAAGTGATTTTTTAAACTTCCCTGCACATCGGTATGATGTTCCTGGACAGAACGCCATTCTCCAGTGTCCTTGTCCATACCCTAGTCTATCTGTTACTCCCCAGAGCGAATACACGGTTTTGACACGATCAGAACTTTTACCAGATGCTGTGGCTGCGCTGTAGGCATCCTCATCCGCCCAGAAACATGACGGCAGATGGCCACATTCCCAGCCAGAGAGGACAAGCATCTGCAGATACACAGAGATAGAAAAACTATGCACTGGGATTAGTGAGTGTTGGATGTGTATAGGGAAGTGGGATAAAACACTGATCATATGCAATTATGTGTCGTCTTGGTGAATAACCTCCATAATTAATTCAAGATATGAAAAACCTAATAATTATTTTATGACAATCAATATTTGACAGGATGTTTTTACGTACTTTAATTTATTTTTATTTTATTGATTTATTTAATTCTGGGGGCCTTTCCCTCCCCACGGACAATAAAGTCTGTGGAAAAGAAAATCGGATAGAGAAAGATCAGAAAATTATTAAAGAAGAGATATATGGAATGGCATCATTGGCCAGATATGAACGTGTCACCCAAATGAATACCATGTCTGGAGAATGTATGCATTTGCTTTGCTTATACTGTACAATGGGACTGTTATGCTCAGTTAATAGCTAAATGAATGCAATGGATGCATAAACTTCCAGCAAATGCTGAATTTATGTTCTTTGAGCAGCACAACAGAGGGTGAAAATTATGATTTTTAAAGTTCACCATGTCTTCAATCCTTGAATTCGCTTTACGTTTTAGCCGAGAACAATGTCATATAGTTATATGTGTATATATATATATATAAAAATATGTCTTTAAACATAGCAACAGAGTGCTTTCAACATCTACACGTCTACACTTTCCATCCAGACACCAAATTAGACACATGAAAATCATCTGTCAATATCCAGTATTTAGATGCTGTAGATATTTCTTCGTCTTTTTGTTATACACATTGTTATACATGTTTTCACCTTTTCTTCTTCTGTTGCTGTGGTTAAGAAAATAGCAGTGACACTATTTTTGTATTGTATAGTACAACAGACAATAATCAAAGGCATTTTACGGTACATTTTCTGACAGTCCATATTGAGTAAACCTAGTAAGTGTAAGATAATGCTAGACAACGACACTTAAACACTGTGCAGTGCCACAGATATGTACATGGATGATACATTCATAAACATCATCTCATTTCATGGCATTTGCAGATTTATTTCACCATCATTTTGGAAACACTTTACAATAAAGTCAGATTTATTAACATTAGTTAATGCATTAGGTATCATGAACAGTGAACTATAATTTTACAGTATTTATTAATCTAGATTAATGTAAATTTCTACATTTACCAATACATGTTTAACCTTTGGTTAATGTGTTATGACCAGAGATGAATTAACAATGAACAATAAGCTGCAACACAGGCTCATTGGATAAACCTTTGCCTGGGCTGATAATATATTTATAAATTAACATATAATAATAAGTGCTATAAAAATGTAATTGTTAGTCCATGATACCTATTGCATTAATGTTACCGAATTGAACCTTTTTGTAAAGTGTTACCATATTTAATTATCCTATTCTTTGTTAGAATCATCTAGTAATAAAAAAAAAAAAAATATCACAACAGACAGGGTATTCAAATCAGCTTCCAGCTCCTTGTGTCCGTGGGAACCAACAACTGACCTGATGTCAAAGCCAGCCTCTCTTCTATTAGGTGCCATGGCAACCCAGAGTCTTTGAGGCTGATAATAGCTGACACTGTTTCAGTGGTGCCGGCGATCAAGAAAGTCCCTCTATGTGAGGGGCCAAAGGAAGCCAGGATAACTAACCCTGAAGCTCTTCATCAAGAAACCAAGCAGCAGGCTCTAGGGCTGAGCTACTTCAGACTTCACAGTGGGAGGTGTGAATAGTTAAAATGCTACTTTGAATTTAAAAAAAATCCATTAACAAGAATTTTTACAGAGATAATGAATACATTTATTTTGCTGTTGTTTTTAGTACAACATGTTATCCTATCTGAGATATTGTGAAATGATACATATGTATACATTTCAAATGTTGAAAATAATATATCACCCTATAGAGGTTTATTTTGCGTTAAATGACCCTTACATTCAATTGGTATATCAAAAAAATATTTCAAGTTATATGGTTTCACATCAAATAAACAAATATGTGGATTTTTAAATATGAAATATTGATTCGAGTTAATAAATTAGTCAATTGGCGGATTAAAGCATCTGTTCTTAAAGGAAAAGTTCTCCCAAAAATGAAAATTATCACATTATTTCAATCACCCTCAAGCCATCCTTGGAGTACAGTATATGACATTCTTAGCAGAACACAATTGGAATTACATTAAATAATATTGTGGCTCTTCCCAGCTTTGTACTGGCATTGAATAGTGCCTGAGTTTTTGAAGTTCCAAAAAGTGCATCCATCCATCATAAAAGTAATCCATACGGCTCCAGTGGGTTAATAAATGCATTCTGAAGCTTCCAGCAATGGCCCTACACAAGTTCACCTGTTCCAAATTGCCAGTAATTACTTTAGAAGGATGTAGTAGCACTAATGACTTGTAGTCATTACTATCCAAAACCTTGCAAAAACCTCAACAACTTAAGACTTAAGTCACTAGAGTGTTGTAATGCTTTTCATTGTAGAATACTGTTCCAAATAATTAGTAATTCATTCTGAAGGATTTTGTAATACTTGAGTCATTACTAGAATGTTACTATAATCTTTACTATAGAATTATTTATATATTGTGCATTACTCTAGTTAAACTATCAGTTAGTAGTTAGTTGCTAGTTAAACTAGCAAAAGTGGATTCGGACACGCCCTAAGTAGCCTACACTTGCACCCTGCGCAATAGACCATGCGCTTAGATCATTAAAATAGGGCCCCAAGTATCCCAGACTGCCATACATACACAGATACAGTAAGTGAACTAGCAGATGTAAACGATTCACAGTTAAAGCAGAAAGGCTCCAGACAGAGTGTCGACTGCTGTCTCTTTACATTTGAGGAGAAATCAAGCCAAAAGCGGAAGCATCATAGTCCAATTCAAGACATCAATCAGGGGGCAAGCGGATGTTTGTGACAAAAACATGATGCAAGTGTGATCGTGTGCATGTGTAGGTCCGATCCTTTCATTCACGTACACCCCATGCCAACACAGGTGCGGCCTTCAGCATGCCAAGAATTTGGATAATTGGCAATTGAAAATCAAGGCAAGATATAGAAGGGAAAATTACGGAACACAAAAGAAATAGAGGACAGAGAAATATGCCCCCCAAAAAATCACTGATAATTTGTCTTTTATCAACTTCAGTAAGAATTTAATTTCTTTGGCAGTAGCGGTTCATAAGAGAATGATGCTGGAAATGGTGTTGCGGATCTGTGGAGAATAATTGGCTTTTAGCTGTGGAGGCAGATAGAGGGGGTACTGGTGGGGTGAAGAGAGAGAGAGAGAGAGAGAGAGAGAGAGCTTGGCTCCTGTACAGCTGTGGCGGAGAGCCTGCAATGTGCTTGTGCTGATGACAGGGAGAAATAATTATGAACGGAAGAGCCAAGAATCAAATTGTAAATACTGATTTTTGCATGTGCATGGGTGTGTGAAGGGATTGAGAGTCAACTACAGTATCATCAGTGTACTTGCTTCTTTCAATGTTCCTACAAATCGTCTCAGGTTACGACTGTAACCTATGTTCCCTGAGAACAGGGAACGAGACACTACGTCAGAATGACGCTATGGGGAACGCCTCAGGCGTGACAGGTGTCTGAAATCAATATCAAATCACGGCAATCACATTGACCGGCGACAGCCCGTGAATCATTAACGTGAATGATTAACATGCGACCTGCAAGTATAAAAGGGCGCCTTGCAAACATGACAACATCCTATCGTCTGAAGGGACTGTTGCAGGCAGGCCCCGAGGCATGGCAGGAAGACGTAGTGTCTCGTTCCCTGTTCTCAGGGAACATAGGTTACAGTCGTAACCTGAGACGTTCCCTTTCGAAAGGGAACTCTACACTACGTCAGAATGACGCTATGGGGAACGATATACCAACGCCACCATGCTAAGGGGAGTGCATGCCAAAGGCAGTGACAACTGTCAGAACCGGCAATTCAAATGAACGCTAGTACCACTCACCCCCAGGTCACACTGAGCTGTCAGTGACAGCACTCCCTACGGTCATAGCCCAAGCTAAATGACACCACAGAAAACCTCCATAAACATAGTTTAGTGAAAGGTCTACCTGGGCCTGCTCAAGGGCCTAGGACCACAACTTCAACTTCTTAGAAGGGGTCCCTTCTAGGGAATGTGGCTAGGGAACCTGAGGGAACCCCAGCCAGTCACTATTCAGGGGAACGTGCCACCTGAAATGCCACCAGGCAGGCCTGACCTGGTGTCACCATATAAGACACTACAGTCTGGCCACTTCCTGTCTGTCCGAAGACAGAGCCTCTGGACACTTGCCTTTAGGAAGGCATCCAACCCGAGGGACTGCGAAGCAGGCAGTAAACCACTCGGACCGGATCTCAGAGACGGGATATCCTGGAGAGTATGACTCAGCATAGTGCTTTACAACCCTTGCCAGCGAGGGGAGTTTCTCTACTCGATCCACGGATCAACCCAGTGTTTGTGTTTCAAAACACTAAGGAGGCCTGTGAGGGCCTAAGGACTGATCTAACTGGGAGGCCTCATGAGAGGCCTACGACCGACTGATCAGACTCAGGAGACCACATACTCATACTGACCCTCAGTGAGGGGAGCATTAGATCTACCTGGTAGGCAACCAGGCTGTAGCAGGATAAAGAGGTTCCAGGAGGGAACCCGTAGCAGAGAATACAAACTTGAGTCGAGCCAGTGCGCAAGCTCACCTTCGGTAGCTGCCTGATAAGGTCTGCTAAACTGAAAGTAAGCGGCCACTAGCTTACAAAACCCAGCACCACAGTGAAACTACTCAGGGAGACCTGGAGAGGCCTACTACCTGACAACCACAGTATGTGGGAGCTCACCTTCAGAGAGGCCTGGTGAAGCCTACTATCTGATAACCACAAAACGTGGGAGCTCACTTTCAGAGAGGCCTGGAGAGGCCTACTACCTGACAACCACAGTATGTGGGAGCTCACCTTCAGAGAGGCCTGGTGAAGCCTACTATCTGATAACCACAAAACGTGGGAGCTCACTTTCAGAGAGGCCTGGAGAGGCCTACTACCTGAAAAACCATGCTCAGTGGAACACACAGTAAGTGGGAGCTAACCCTTCAAGGAGGCCTGGAGAGGCCTACTACATGACAACCACAGTATGTGGGAGCTCAACTTCAGGGAGGCCTAGTGAGGCCTACTACCTGATAACCACAGCGCATGGGAGTTCACTTACAGAGAGGCCTGGAGAGGCCTACTACATGACAACCACAGTATGCGGGGGCTCAACTTCAGGGAGGCCTAGTGAGGCCTACTACCTGATAACCACAGTGCATGGGAGTTCACTTACAGAGAGGCCTGGAGAGGCCTGCTACATGACAACCACAAAACGTGGGAGCTCAACTTAAGGGAGGCCTACTGAAGCCTACCACAGTACATGGGAGTTCGCTTACAGAGAGGCCTAGAGAGGCCTACTACCCATTACCAGAAAAACCACATTAAGTGGAAACTCAAAGTATGTTGGAACTCAACTCCAGGGAGGCCTGGTGAGGCCTACTACCAGAGAACCATGACATGAAGGAGCTTACTTTCAGGGAGGCCTGGAGAGGCCTACTACCTGAAAACCACAGCTGACATTGGGCCAGACTGGCATTCCAGTTGACTGTCTATGGGGCTTTGCCTTCAGGGAGGCCTTATGAGGCCTACTAACTGATAGTTCAACCTCAGGGCCACTTAGTACCACAGTATGAGGGATTTAGCCCTCAGGGAGGCCTAGTAAAGCCTACTACCTGACCCCCACAAAAAATGTGGGAGCCCATCTCCAGGGAGGCCTGAAGAGGCCTACTTCCTGAAACAGTCTAATCAGCTGGATGTGACTGCTGCTGGGGACTCGCCTAACAGGGAGGCCCGGTCAAGCCTACTAGCTGATAGCGAGTCTTTCTGCTACTTTAATGAACACTGCTGGAACCATACTAATAAAAAACTTTCCTAAAGTTTTGACCTAGTGTATGCTCCACAATGTTGTGACCCACCTCCGAGGAGGCCTGTTAAGACCTACTACTCGGTAGTGAGTCTTCTGCCCGAACTACCAGGGCCAACCAACGAAGGTGAGCTGGCCTAGGAGCCCTATCTTAGGGGCTACCCGGTCAAGGAGGCCTGCTGGGGCCTACTACCTAACTGTGCAGCCTTCAAGGCAGAAAAACTGTTACTACAGCACTTACAGCATCCTGGCACCTAATCACATTGCCAAAGGCAGTGTACTCAGCAAAAAGCAATACCCTCATAGCAGGGGAGTACAACATACGCCACTCTGCCTAGTGGAGGCCCCATTTTAAGGGCCTACCTACTAAATGCATGGGCATCAGCTCATGGCAATGCTCTGGCTTCAAGGGAGCGGAGTTCAAATACCGGAATGAAATGTAGTTAGAACTCCCTACTCACCCGGAGCCATCGTGGTGTGAGGTAGATAATACAGAGCTGAGAATGGATTACTCAAAACTACCCCGCGTTTAGTGGGGGAGAAACACCATATGCCCCTGAAATGTTAGACAGGGAGCGGGCCTGCAAGTGGCTCCAAAGGGTGACAGGGATTTGTCCTGTGCCCAGCCTGGGGAAGCGGAGCTTGCTTGCAAGCCAACCAACCTTCACCCATCGTTCGAGTGGTTCAGCTCAACGGGCTGAGTGGAGCCAGCTCTAGAGGCCTAAAAACAAGTAGCTCTGTTCGACAGGGTCTGGCAAACTATCACATCGCAGAGCGAAAGACAGCCTGACCCGCCTGAAGGATCATACCTCAACTACCACCCTGCATTACTCTATCACCCCTGAATGCAGTGAAAGGGGCGGGCCTTGGCCAACAACTCCCATTTAAGGGAGGAGGCTGAAATCTAGGGGAGGAAGCCTAACACATAATGAATGCGGCAGCTATACTTAGCAGAACGCCTCCAACATCCCAAACATAGCCTAGGCCAGCTACAGAGGCGGCCCGGGTTAGGGCCGACCCATAAGCATAGATCTACCTGAGGGCTCAGAGGAGCCAAAGCCAACTTGATTGAGAGGCTGTGAAACACTCAACCTACTGACACCTTACAGAGCTCAGGGGAGCGAAGTACTCAGGATACAAATGTCACAAACTGATAGGTAAGACATAAGATCTATCTGAAGCGCCAGCGTCAGTCTAAACCTAAACAAAAAAGCTTTTTTTTTTTTTTTTTTTTTTAGGAAGACCAACTACTCTACCCCTGGGTGGCTAATAGCCCTGAGGCTAAACAGAAATGAGCGGCGGCCCACCACGCATAAAAAATGTTATGACCGGAAGGCCATCACACACTCAGCACGGAAGCCAAATCTTCTTTGAGCTTCTCCCTAATTCGTTCCAGCCACCAACTGAGGGGAGGCTTCAGGGCCCTGAAGTCCAAAACTTACTTTACCTTATTCCTCCTTGCCAGTACGACTCCCTAGGTCTATACAGGGAACGAGGTCTGTAGAGAAATAAATGTCAGTGTTATTTGTACACACAGATATTCTTAAAAGACCAATCAGCTCACCTGCGGCATGCGGAGTGAAGACTCCACCAGAGATTCACAAAAACCTGGGGTCCACCACTTTTACATGCCTAAAAGAGGCGCTCACACTAATCAAGCCAAGGCGGGCCAACAGAACATAGTTCTATCATGGGCCCAGCCCCAGGCCTGATGTAGCAAGAACGCCTGGGGAGTCAGGAAGAGAGAGAGGGCTGGTAGAAAAAGGCCCTCCAGGGAGATCAACCCTTACTCACGCTGTGTGCGCTTGCGCTGGATGACCTCCCTTAGATCCCTCTTCTTGCGGGAGGCTCGCCTTCTCTGTGTCCTACTCCTCCATGGAGGGGGCGCACGAGAGGCGACACTGGACCTCTGGTCCTGTCTACGGTCCTCGGACCGAGAGGGACCAGGGCCTCCCGTCTGCCTGGGCTTGGATCCGGATCTCAGCGGTATACATGTTTCAAAAGCAGCTGAGCGTGCCTTCGCCTCTCTAAACTTCCCAACCACCGTCATCCACGGAGGTGCCAAAAAGCTTAGAAGGCGAAACTGGTGAATTGAGGAGAAAAGGATTTCTCTTTCTCCCCGATATCAGCCATGTTAAGTCACAGATGCCTCTCCGTGGCCACCATCGCTGCCATCGATCAGCCGATCGCGGCAGCAGGCCCGGAGAGACAAAACTGTGGTTCGACGCAGCTCAGCAACCGCCTCAGGGGACAGCCCCGCCCCCTGGTCGAGATCCCACAGCAGGTCAGCCTGGTAAGCTTGCAGCACCGCCATGGTATGGGGAGCAGCGCCGGCCTGACCTGCTGCCGTGTATGCTCTGCCATTCAAACGAGCTGATACTTTAAGCGGTTTGGATGGCAGGGTTGGAGCTTTAAGTGTCGACACCCGCCCAGCGATATCAGCCATGTTATACACGAGATATTTTGTGAACGTCTCGTCAATCGGCGGTATCGACACATACCCATGCTTCCCGATCCACTCAACATCAGCGAAATCACCCCGCTGATGTCAGTGAATATGAGCAGAGCATGGGTTCTTCCAAGCCCTCTCGATCTCAGTATGGAGATCAGGAAGGAAAGGAAGGCTCACCTGAGCTGGTGCCATATGTTCAGGGAGAAATCGATCGTCAAGCCTGCCGCGAGCGATCTCTCCCTGAGCGCGCCGCCATGGCAACTGAAGTTTGTCGGCGGCGCGCCCCATATCAACCACCAGCTCAGCATACACGGGGCAGGATGGCTGACGAGGCTCTGGATCTAATGCATCCTCATCAGCCATTTCTTGCCCGTCCTGAAGAGCACTCTCTGCAGTACCAGTAGGAGAAACGTCTCCGTCATCCACCTGCAACACGCTCTCGTCAGTCGATGACGCATCTGAGAGGGTTTTTTTTTTTTTTTTTTTTATTTGCACAGGACGCTCCCTCGAGAGCGTCCCGTGCGTGCTCTTCACTCAGACAGAAAATGCACATTTCATGTGTGTCACCCGGCAACAAAAACCTTGGGCACGGGTCAACACATATAATGAAATTCTTACCTTAGGACTTGCCTTAAGTGTGCGCTTCATTTTCTAATTGCCGTTAATGCTTGACATTAAGACCAGACAAAACAGTCCCTGAAGACGAAAAGATGTTGTCATGTTTGCAAGGCGCCCTTTTATACTTGCAGGTCGCATGTTAATCATTCACGTTAATGATTCACGGGCTGTCGCCGGTCAATGTGATTGCCGTGATTTGATATTGATTTCAGACACCTGTCACGCCTGAGGCGTTCCCCATAGCGTCATTCTGACGTAGTGTAGAGTTCCCTTTCGAAAGGGAACCCCTTTTCTGAATCATCCCATTGTACCAGCAATCATATTTTTTACCCTTTACTTTATTCCCCTTATATTAGATGTGAATATAATTGATAGTTCAGTGAAATATTATAAAGGCAATACATCATTAATTAAAACTCTCCCACGTACTTTATGTCAGTATTTTATCTTGATGGATTCCAGACTAAATGAATCATAAACTCTAGATCAGGGCTATTGAACTTTACGACGCTCTCTTAAATTTATAATAATTATTTTTAATAATAAGGCTATGTGGTATGTATTATGACCAGAATCTTATATCACGGTAAGAGTTTTTGTATTAATTTATTGACTTAAAGGGGAACTATGCAGGGTTTTTTTAGCTTAAAATTTACCTTAACGGAACAGCTTCTGAGTCATTGGAATGATTATATGACTTTTTTGTTGAATGGTGGCAGTCTCGCTTCCCCTAGCGCCTGTGAGTGGAAAAAACACCCTTACAACTTTGGGCCGGCGGGGGCGTCAGGAAGTATTGTGTGATATCAGGTCTTGCGATGTAACAAATTGCTTTAATGCACTGCACACATATATGCTAGCCTTCTGTGTATCATACATACCTCAGTGGACATGGTTCCGTGCTTTCGTCGTACGTCATCTAGTAATCGTCATCTAGTAACATTACATATTAATATATTGCCTTTTTCTATACCTGCTAGATATGTATATCATAATTTGTGACATTTTTCATGACACGCATACAGATTGACATAATTTCGCACAATTAACGATGTTACCTTTCCACACCACATCTACAATTATCACTTGCACTGCACTTACATTTCAACTTAATTTAACCTTTCACGTCACTTATAATATTTCCATATGGATGGATTGGATGCTCTTTTTCATTGACTTTGTAGATCAGTCCATAACCAGTTCAAAATAAAAGCAAAATACTCAAAACATTATCCGTGTGACTGGATGAGTCATGTTTGAAGACATTGTAACAGCCAGAACATCAAATGAATTCTAAAATAATATGATAGGTTGTGACTGTTCGGCAAATACATAGAAACTAAAAGTGTCATGATGATTTAAGACTACTTGTAAAGTAGCGCTGCTGGTATCTCCACAAAAGTGGACACTGTCAAGCAAGATTTCAGTGAACAACAAACTAAATTTCAGTCTGTTCCTCACACAAAGCTATCATCTGTGATTTGCTTCTCTGGCTGCTTGCGTGCAGGGAGGTCCAGTTAAATATTTACAAAAACTGAATGTGAGTGTACTACCCAGATCTTTCTGTCTGTCCCCAGAAATCCTGGCATATGGTGCTGTTGGCACTCAACCACAACCACCCACAACTTTCCTTTGTGTGAGTTTTCCTGAACCCCTTTGACCCACAACCTCTAGTTTTTGACAAGCTACATTGAAAAAAGCTCCCTCTCCTGGCTGAATTCCCAAACTCAACTCTCTCTGTCACAAACATTCTGTTGGCATTCCCAGCAGTAGAATATGCTTGAATGTCGGCGATAAATCTGGACTTGACACCGGTAGGCCTGCTTCTAGGAAGCGTCCTTCCCTCATTGGCATGAAACATTCGGATGATTAGTTTGCAAAGAAACTTTACGATAAGGGAAAAATACATTAAACACGATCCGAAAAATTAAAAAAACAATAGAGATACGGTTTATGCCAATGTTTTCAAATGTTATGTGCAAAATTAATTGCTGAACCCAAATATGCATTCTTTCCTACTATATAGTAGACGAAAAACAGTATTTGTAAGTAGTTTCTGAATTAGTATTTAAACAGTAGGCTATTCATAAAACAGTAGGCGAAAAGTATCCAGATAACCTACTACTTTCTATGAGATTGTAAGGTGTTCATCCAATGGACACTTTACTATCCCACAAGACCATGGGAGAGGATTTGTGGATGGCAGTGAAGTGACACAAGTGATTGGTAGAACACATGACAATGACAACATCACATTTTATATAAAAGGGAGATTTGCCATCTTTTACACACCTGTCTCTGCAATTGACTGCTCCAAAACTGCTCAGGTAAGGTCAGGGCATCATCACCAGTGTTGTGGAAAGTTACTTTTACAAGTAATGCGTTACAATGTTACTTGTGTTACTTGGTTACTTTTGTGGAAAATAATGCATAACATTAGCCTACTTTTGCATAACTTTTTCTCTTGCTGGGCTTGCTTGTTTGGTTTTTAATAAAACAAAATGTTCTATTTTTGGCAAATGTAAAGGCCCTTTCACACCAAAAGTGCAAATACAAAAGGAAATCTAAATTCACGCCTGTACAGTAGAGACCTCAGCTCAAATTAAGTTTTCAGCTTTGCTGCCATTCTGGATTACAGAAAAATAGGATGCAGGAGAAAAAAGTTCAACTCTCTTTCTTCAGCAATAATAATAATGATAGGAACAAATGATGTTCATCTAAAGTCATTTTTGCTTATTAGTATGGTCGAATTGGATCATCGAAGGTCATCAGCAAAGATATTGATTGGTTAATAAAGTGAGATTAACCCTTTAAAACCTGAAGCTAAAATAGGTGTTTTTCACATATTTAGATTTTTTGACTGTAAAATTCTGTTAGGTGCAAGGTGTCATCTTTTTCAGAAAAAGATTAGCTTTCAACAAATTACAGTTATTGACCATTATTGTGTGTGGTGAGTTTGTAAATAGAATTTAAATACACAAAAATAAAAAAACGAGAATAAATTTACTGAATTGTTTTTTTTTTTTTTTTTTGAAAAATTCATACTAGGCATGCACACATACACATGCACACACCACATGCTAAGATACGTGAAACGCTATCCGCCTCCCAAGTTTCATTAAAAATCATCCCAATCCCCTCTTCTGCTGTCTACCACTTATTTCACCATGTATTTGTTCATTTCTTTTATTATTTTATGCAATCCAAAACACTCTAACCTGTCGCGCTTCGTATCTCTCTGTTCAAATCCTTCCTTCCTGCTCTGCCAGAAAGCTGCTGTCATTTGCTTACTTTTTATTACGGAATTACCATAATAAGCCGTATATTGCCAAAAGCGTATGTTGTCTATGGTCAGGGGCAATTTAAATGGTTTTGATAGTGCAAACGGTTGAAGAGTTACGGTAAAATGAATACAGCTTGCTGGTATGTGTCGGCGACGACACAGCCGGTTCTAAAGGGCTAAAAACAAAGTATATATGTATTATTTAACATATTTATTTATTGTAAGTTTGTGTAATATTCTGAGTTTGCATTTTAATGTTTTTGTATTCATTTTCAGTAATACTGAATCTGTTTTTTTTTATTATTATTATTATTGTTATTTTATCTTGTGCAACTGAGATGAGTAAAAGCATATTCACATTTAGTCGTGAGGTACATTAACGTCATTTATGTCACTCTAAAATGTCAAATATGATTGACAATTAGCATGCAGTTTGGATTGGCGGTATGGTTCCGTTCTGAGCAAGAACTCCCTGCAAATTCATGCAGACTAGCATGGATAAGAGCAGGGAGAGCAGTGATAACCCCCTTTAGGGTAAACACAACAGAACCAACATAAATGTATATCAACATCATGATATCATTAATTTAACATAGTTCGGAAAAATTTGTCTGATTTAAAGAGGAAAACCAGAAGGCCATGTCCTGATTGTGAGCAAAAGGAGGAGCTGGGGATGGAGGAGGGTAATTAGCTCCTGAGCAACACGACAGAGCCGCTGATGATACTGAATAGACATACTGTACATAGGGATGATTGTATTACTTTACTATAAGTAAGATTGTATTGTATTACTATATAGGTAGACGTGGATCAGCTGAGAGTCAGCTGATGCAAGCTTGACTGATGTGACCTGCCTGAACTAACTTGATGCTTGAGCTTGATGTTTACACAGTGCACACAACACCAGAGCACCTTACTCCCGATTTATCTAGGGGAACAGGAGAGGTGTCAGTCAATAAATGGGAAAACAAAGTAACTTGCGTAACTTATTTAAAAAAGTTATACTTTTGTAAATTTAAAAAGTAATTTGTTATTTTACTAGTTACTTGAAAAAGTTACACTGTTAAATGTTTTATTTTATAATACCTAAGCACTGGCACAATACTTTATTTTACAACAAAATTTTAAATGGCTGACAGGCAATTTGTCAATTTGTCAAAAATGAGTGACCTTGATGCTTAAAAAGTTTTGTTTTAGTAGGCTAAAGTGTTGCTGAGATGCACCCTGATTTATTCCTGTCTGGAGCTGGAACTGTGAACTTTATGCCATTACTTTGAAAAATGCCTCTACGAGACAACCATTATTTAGATTTTTTTTTTTTGTTGTTGTTATGTGTGTGCCTTGGTATGAAGATCATCTAGCACCAACATTTGTGGTGATTTGATATAATTTTTTGGAGTACTGAAAAAATTATTTATCAAAACCCAAGATGGCAGCAAATCTTGTGGGTCTAGACTCAAATCAATGATTTCATTAACCTCTGCATGCGGCAGGAAATTATGTTTTCTGAAGTATGAGAAATTTATGATTCTAGAAGTAAAGGTTCAAAAGTCAGAAGAAGAGGAAAAAGTCAAATTTGTTAGTGTAAAAATTGAGCAGCAAGTCAGCTACAGGACTACAATCATTGGATGCAAGCAAGTACTGCTTATATTAATTCCATGTAATTTTGTTTCAATGACAGGCTGCATTGCTTTTGAAGAACAGTTAGTAGTGTATTTCACTGATTATACAATGCTGAATTATATGCATAACTAAGGCCATGGCCTATACACATGAACATGAACATTCCTTTTGTCTCTGGATGTAAATACATTTAAAGGGTCTTTAGAAAAAAAAACTGTGTAAACTGGAAAATGTATATAAATAGTTGCACTCATTTATCCATTCAATAAGCACCAAGTAGCATATTAATCATTTCTCAGATTCATCCTTCTTTTACTGAATTAAAACAAACCCATTAACGAGGATTAACCGCTATGAATGGGAATATTTGGGAGCATTCCCAAAACGCTTGAGTTCTCCCCCTCCTTCTCTCGAGTGGGATCACTAAAGAAACAGCGGCTGAGCTTCCGAATAGAAAGCAAATACAATGACAGGGACTCACATTTAACTTCAAATGTGTGCCATTCTCATTTCTGTGTTCCAGTTCGTAATAATCTCCAAGGCCTCTCTTTTGATCTTCTTTTCTCGCCATCCTGCCTTCGTTATTTCTAGTTCCTCCAATTTTCTTTTTAAGGCTTTGTTTGGCACAAGGGTGGATCACCATATTATTGACTAATAATTAGCTGTCAGGATCCAGCAACTGCACCCATGG
Source organism: Scardinius erythrophthalmus (assembly GCF_964197995.2). Lineage (NCBI taxonomy): Eukaryota > Metazoa > Chordata > Actinopteri > Cypriniformes > Leuciscidae > Scardinius > Scardinius erythrophthalmus. The sequence goes on from NC_138222.1 coordinate 26,305,705, forward strand.
ACGAATGAGTGCTGGAGTGTGATGGGAAACAGACTCCAGCAGTCATCCTTCAAGCCCAAGTTCATCTTTCTGTTCCTACATGTTACAAAAGACTAATTACAGCCTAGAGGACAATCTTTCCCAGAACATGACCTCGTTGCTTTAACCTCCAGGGGAGTGGATGAGAAGAGGGAAGAAAACGGAAGAAGAAAAAGGAAATGAGAGTTGCACTGATGTTATTCTCACTGAGGAGTAGTCTAATTGTCATGACTCATAATCTGTGCTCTGGTAAGACAGTGTCAGCCATGAAAATACATGTATCTAAGTCAGTTGTTCTCTAAGCCCAGGTGAAAAGGAAATATATTTAAATTGTGCTTTTTTTTGGACATACTTAATATATTTAAATTACACTATACTAAGTGCGTATTAAATGTACTATTTTAAAAACTTCAAGTATATCAGGTGCATTTCAAGATATGCCTAAGATCAATTTTAAAATATTAAATTGTGCTAAAATGGAACCACTTCAAGTACATTTAGTGCATTTCTTTACAGTTCATTTAAAATATACTTTTATATTGCTTAAACTACAGTTAGAATATATTTGAAGCTTCATTTTAATGTACTTCAAGAACATTTCAATAGCATTTCAGCTCATTAGAAATGTATTAGCATTACACTAATAGTTTATTATAAAGCTGTTTTATTCAGTATTCAAAATGGTATACTAAAAGTGCAAAAATAATTAAATATAAATGTTAAGACATACACACACTTTGAAATCCAGAGACCTTTAATATACTATCTTGTTATGTACATTGCAAAATAAATACATAAGAGCACATTAAAAAAAGTACAGCAGCATATAATCTTTTGAACAAAATACATTATAATTACGATAAGTGAAATGCTATGGCAGAGCTATATTTATAATTTGTTGTAGAACATTTCAGATATACCTGTATTACTGAAAAGTACACTATGAATATTACATCACTAAATAAATAAGCATCACAATTCAATTTTCTGAAAAAAGAAAAAGAAAAGTTACGGGAAAAACAATGTGCAGAAGTAAATAATTTACAAACTTAGGCCTACAAATGGCTGAACCAAAGAAACATAAGAGTTTGAATGTCACATCCTTATCTTCAAGTGGACGATCACTTCTTTGAGTATGACTCACATTTTCTGCAAATGAGGGCTTGTGGTTCAGAAACTGTAGTATTTGAAGACTGCTTTATCACAGGATCTGTGAAGAAGGGAAGAATAATTTATATCAAATTAATCAATTATTAACATTTTTGTATCCATGTTTGAATATATGTATTATAATTAGCATATATATATGCATTAGAATTCCATTGACTTCTCAGTTTACCTTTCAAAGCTTTGACTATATCCTCATCAAGCTAGACATGAGTGTCCATGTTTATCCTCTTGTCTGTCGTTACTATACAGCACTCTATGAGTTACATTGAACATAAGATTAGAAGAACCCCAACACCACATGTAGTATCAGTGACTTTTTGATTGAACTCTGCTCATAGTTATTTGCAGCAATAAAGCAACCTGTGAGTATTGGGTATGTTGTATATTGATAATTGTGGTTTATTTAAACCTAGGGTGTTTCCTATGAGTGTGTCTATTGTGGTCATGCTAAAATGCACTTTCTTTACCTCTGTTGCAAAGATTCAAGGAAATTAGAATTCACATATTAAAAACATTGGGCTTATTTACACGTGCTACTGCTCCACTGACATATGCTAGTCACTACGCTAGTCACTCCGTTGCACACCTCAGATCACTTCCTCCTCACTCTCAACCTGCCTCAGAGCATAACACAAACTTCTCCACAGGTCACCTTTCGGTGAAACCTACGCTCACTCTCACCCTCTCGCCTATCCTCTTTGGTCTCATCCACACTTCCTCCACCTGATCAGCTCTCAACACTAGATACTAACAGTGCAACTGATACTCTTTTCTCCACTTTAACATCCTACTTGGACAACTTTTGCCCCCTTTCCTCCAGGCCAGCCCTCGCCACACCCTCTGCCCCCTGGTTCTCTGATGTTCTCCGCGAACATCATTCTAAACTCAGGGGTGCAGAGAGGAAGTGGCATAAATTGACAGATCCTACTGACCTTGGTCTTTATCAATTCCTCTTCTCTTCCTTCTCTGGTAATATCTCTACTGCTAAAATGACTTACTATCACAACAAAATGAACAATTCTTCTGACTCTCGCATGCTTTTCAAAACCTTCTCCTCTGTTCTCGACCCTCCTCCTTCATCAATCCTAACAGCTGATGATTTTTTCCACATTCTTCATAAATAAAACAACCACCATCAGCGGCCACTTTACCAAACCACAAACTGATACACACATCTTACCAGCTAACACACACATTCTACCCACCTTCTCTCTGCTTTCAGAAGCAGAAGTCTACAATCTCCTCCTTTCCAATCACCCAACAACCTGTCCGCTTGATCCTATTCCCACTAATCTACTTCAAGCCATTTCTTCCTCAGTTGCACCCGCACTCACGCACATCATAAACACCTCACTTCACACTTGATACTTTTCCCACAGCATTTAAGCAGGCTCGGGTAACCCCATTGCTTAAGAAACCCACTCTAAATCCAGCACATCTGGAAAATTACAGACCGGTATCTCTTCTTCCATTCGTTGCGAAAACACTTGAACGAGTTGTTTCCAACCAGATCTCTTCCTTTCTTACACAGAACAACCTCCTGTACAACAACCAGTCTGGTTTCAAAAGCAGACACTCAACTGAGGGTCAGTCTCTGCCCTGCACTCGGTAATTGAAGCTCTGAGACTGGCAAGAGCAGCTTCCAAATCCTCAGTTCTCATCCTGCTGGATCTATCAGCTGCCTTTGACACAGTTAACCATCAGATCCTCCTGTCAATCCTAAAAACGAAGGGCATCTCGGGAACCGCACAACAATGGTTCAAGTCTTACCTCTCAGGTAGGTCCTTCAGGGTGTCGTGGAGGGGTGAGGTGTCTAAGACCCAACATCTAGATACTGGGGTGCCTCAGGGCTCAGTGCTTGGAGCACTTCTCTTCTCCATCTACATGACATCACTAGGATCTGTGATTTAGAAACATGGCTTTTCCTATCACTGCTACGCTGATGACACACAACTCTACCTCTCATTCCAGCCTGATGATCCGATGGTTGCTGCTCGCATCTCAGCCTGCCTGACAGACATTTCTGGCTGGATGAAGGACCACCACCTTCAACTAAACCTTGCAGAAACAGAGTTGCTTGTGGTCCCGACCAACCCAACACTCCATCAAGGTCAGCCAGGAACCTTGGAGTTGTGATTGATGATCAATTGAACTTTACAGACCACATTGCTAGAACTGCCCAGTCCTACAGATTTGCCTTATACAACATTAGGAGGATCAGGCCCTTCCTATCAGAGCATGCTACACAACTCCTTGTCCAAGCACTTGTTCTATGGTCTATTGTAATGCTCTCCTGGCAGGTCTTCCAGCTGTCAAACCTCTGCAAATGATCCAAAATGCTGCAGCTAGAGTGGTCTTTAAAGGGATAGTTCACTTTGAAATTAAATTTTGGTATGTTTTAGCTTACCTCAAGGGCATCCAAGATGTAGGTGTCTTTTTTTCCGCAGTAGTTTCAATTTTGATATTTTTAGGTCAAACCGTTCTTGTCTGTCAGTCATATAATGCAGGTCTATGGTCACTATCTCAAAGAGCATGCACAGTGAAGTCCAAATTAAACAATTCCCTATCGTAAGTACACATTGAGGGCCTAAGACACGAAACGAGCGGTTATTGTAAGAAAACGAACAGTATTTATATTGTTTTTACTTCTTGTACACAACCACGTCCAAGTGATCTGAGGGCGCGGGCACTTCGGTCTGCGCAAGCGCCGGAAAGCGCCGGAAGTGATCTTGTGATCTCGGAAGTGAAGGCCAGTGCAGTTCATGACTGGTCAACAAGGCAGCCATCAAGGCTAAGCTCTGAGCTGGAGTGGGCTCATGGACTGGAGGGAGAAGAGGAGGTGTTCTGGAAATGGATCGCCTTAGCAGGAGTCCAGAGAGGATATTGCTCCAATGTCCAGTTGTTAGCATCCCAAGGCATCTGAGAATACATCTGAGAATTAGTGGTTCATCTAAGCCCCCATTAAAGATCATCATTAATGTCACATCATCTAGAAAAACGGTGGAAGACAGAGATCCCAGAAATCCCCTGCATATTCCTAAATCAGGCAGCCATTTTGGGAAAGGGAGTCCAACAGGTTGATAGGGCATATTAGTATGCTCATGCTGCTGTCTGTTCTTAAATGTCTGGTCTTCTGTTACGGAATCACAGACTCAAGATAGATGGTTAGTGAAGAAACTGACATGTTATCCTTAAACACCCATGTAGACCACACTGGAGACACGAAGGATATGGGAACACAATGGAGAAACTTTGGAACATTGGGAAGTAGTTATTTTCTCATAAACGAGACCAGACCATGTGTGTGACTGAGGTGTGTGTACAGATGTGCAGGTGTGTGTGTGCAGGTGCAGATGATGGCTGAGTGAGTGCAGGTGATGATCAGGAGGAATGCTGGGAATTGAAGTCTAGAGTGTGAGTGAGGGCTGCAGTGTGAGCATAGCATTGAGGGAGGACCGATGCACTCATGACTCATAGATCCAATAAAACATTTCTCCACAAACTGTCTCCGTCTTGCTCTAATGCTGTATGAATATATATCAGCAATGATCCCGACCCTGTGGTGGTCTTGTTTATACACTTTTCAAAACAGTACTCTTAATCATATCACTGCAAAGACGTGTTTGCTGCACTGCTGGTCTGAGAGCAGCAGGTCTCTGAAGCAGCTGCGTGACTTCATCAGGGGGACACATGCAGCTACAAACAACGGGAACAGGCACATTGTTATTTGTCCTGTGGAAGATGAGGGGGGGAATGGCAGATGTATGACCTTAGAAGAATAAGTTTACGAACAAATTAAAATTCTGTCATTTACTTACCCATTTACTTACTTTTCTCAGTGTTGTGTCACTGAGAAAAAAAAGTATAATATTGAAACAGCTATTTCCATACAAGTTCAGAGTACCCATTTATGTCCGTCAAACTCCAAAAAGGACACACACACACACACACACATACATATATATTCTGTTGACTAGAATTCTGTAGAATTAGGGGTTAATAGAATGAGGGGTTCGGGTTACTACAACAAGTTGACGTACTTGAAAAGTTACTTATAGTCAGTAGATTGTTGGTTAGGGGACTATCAAAAGAAAATGTTAGCAGATATTAGGCAGACAGTCTTTTAATACTCTACTAATACTCTAATGAGAGTTAGTTGGCATGTAGGTACAACGTCACTTAGGCCACGTACACACTGCAGCTAAATTTGGTTGTCAGTTCACCTTTTAGAGCTTAATCCTGTTCGGTACACACGGTTCAGTACTTTACGGGAGTACGTATACATTTTAAAATATTGCTGATTACTTACAAAGCACTAAATGGTTTAGCTCTGCAGTACTTAAGCGAGCTCTTAACGCATTATAGTCCTTCATGTCTATTGCAATCTCAAAATTTCGGCCAGTTGATAATACCTAGAATATCAAAATCGACTGCTAGCAGTAGATCCTTTTCCTATTTAGCACCAGAACTTTGGAACAGTCTTCCTAACATTGTCCGGGAAGCAGACACACTCTGTCAGTTCAAATCTAGACTAAAAACAGATATCTTTGGCCTAGTATACACATGACACATTATAGACTTCTATAATTCACTGTTAGGCTGCATAGTTTAGGTCAGCCGGAACCGGAAACACTTCCCATAAATCCTGATGTACTTGTTACATCATAAGAAGGATGGCGTCTACGCTAATATTAGTCTCTCTGTTTATCCCGAGGTTTACCGCAGTCCACCGGATCCAGGCTGTATCCAGATCTGATGAAGGACCTGTGTCTGGACACGATGACGATGCAGTCCTGAAGTGTCTACTAGTCTCTCCCATGTGAAGGCCTCCTTCCCTTCCCTTTAACTCTGTACAGATAAATGTTGTTGTTTTATCTGTACAGAGTCATCACGTGGCTACGCGGACGCGATAAATAATTATGTATTATAGATTTTTTTTAAGCCCGACAAGTAGTTTGTTGAAGGTTGATTTGTAAAGAAGGACTACACACCTGCACACAAATATATTCAAACGCGCATACCTATGGACTGAACACGTTATGCGCATGTGCGTGATGTCTGTGTTTGCACAGAGATAACTGAAAATTGTTTGCACCTTGGAACCTATTTCGGGGAGTGCGTCCTCGAGCCACCGGGCACTGTTTTGTGCGGATGGGCGGCCGGTGCACGTTGAGGGTTATCTGTTAGAACGGTGTCGTGTTAGCGCCCCCTAAGTTAATAACTAATTAGGGATCTTCGCAACGGAAGTAAATGCGTTTTTTTTTTAAATGCGGTTGTCACTACCTGCATTTTTCACTATCTGGAGTTAATTTGGCAGTGTAGAATGTGGTTGTACTCCCGTAATGTTTAATAGGGAGTCAATGCAGTGTTGACAGAACCGGGCTAATATGGTCATACTTCCTGGTTCTAGTAAGAACTCAAGCTGCTGCATTTTGGACCAACTGTAGTTTATTTATTAAGTGTGCAGGGCAACCACCCATAATAGCATTACAATAATCTAGCCTTGATGTCATGAACGCATTAACTAATTGTTTCGCATTTGTCATTGAGAGCATATGACGTAATTTATATTTTTAAACTGGAAAAATGTGGTTTTACAGTTAATAGACACGTGACTTTCAAATGAAAGATTGATATCAAATAGCACACCCAGGTTCCTAACTGACAACTTGACAGAGCAACCATCAAGTGTGGACAGTATTCTAGGTTATTATGTGAGGACGTTTTTTGTCCAATTATTCGAATCTCTGTTTTTTTTTTGTTTTTTTTTCGGAATTAAGTAGTAGGAAATTACTAAACATCCAGTTTTTTATATCAGCTATGCAATCCGTTAATTTTGTGAATTGGTAAGTTTCGTCAGGGCGTGAAGAAATATAGAGCTGAGTATCATCAGCATAACAATGAAAACTAATGCCATGCTTTCCCTAATGTCCTGATGGTGCTGGGGAAATAAATCATAGGGTTGTACTAGCCTTGACTCATTCATGTTGCCAGACCTTGCTAGAAAAACAGCGAACAAGAACAAACCCATAACAAACCGAACATTTTTTTTAAATGCTTTATGCTGAAAATAAGACCAAAATAGCACAACCTGCACCTGCTCATTTCAATAACTCGATCGCTTTGTGAGCAAAACTTAAACAACAAGGCCAAAGATAAGGTTTATAATAAGTTGACATGGCAACACTGCAAGAGCGCGCTTTGTGAAGCAGCCTTTCCAACCATAAGCAAAACAAGACCTCTCCGTTGACTGTGACAATTGCTGAACATAATTAGTCTTTTGTCACTATAATATTTTCTTTAGTCACAATAGCGTATACCAAACTTGCGAGAAGCCAGAACGTTGCTCCATGGAGTCAATAATCACAGTTTCGGGAGTGAGTGAGTCGTGTTCCGTACACACATAGAACGATAATTTAGGGGACTCACTTTGGCATTTACATGCGGTTGTCACTCCTGAAACTTTAGAGTGTATGTGGTCTTATAGTCAACTGAATTTCTAAAGTGTACCATCAAAATAAAGTGTTACCAAAAAAAATTACAAAGGTGTGTACTATATTCCAAGCGAATCTTCTCAAACTATAATTAAGCTTAGTTTGCAGACATTTAGGGCTTTATTCCTTAATTTCAGACCATATTGCATTTAGAACTGTTCTCAATCTGGAATGGAAGGGAATATTATCTGTAAAAAAGTACTTTGTTGTTCTGTTTCAAGATTGATATGGACACCTTTTATTGCTGTTGTGTTTTTTTTTTGTCCTTTTAGAAGCTTAAAAAAATCACTATGAATTGTAGATCTGTAGAAAGGAGCTGCTTCAAAATCTGTATACCATGTTAAAATAAATAAACAAATAACAGCATACAGATTTGTACTACACATACTGTTCATTGGCCTGTACTATTGGAGATCTAATATTTGAAATAGTAAGTCCTAGTTTCACAGAAATGGCTTAGATTAAGCCAGGATTGTGGCATATGCCCTATCTCAATTAGGATATTTACATAGCTTTTATAAACATGGATTAGAAAAAACATTACTTGTGTGCATCTTGAGAAAAAAGAACACTGACATATTTTAAAATCTGTCAGTGCAAGTTGCTTTCAGTTAAAACAGCTCAAACATGCAATTTAGTCTGGGACCAAAAATTAAAATTCTGTCGTTCCTTACCCGTATTACTTTCGCTCATCTTCTGAACACAAATAAAGATATTTTTGATTAAATCTGAGACCTTTCTGTCCCTCCGTTGACAGCTATGCAACTACGCATATGCAACTTAGTGTCAGTCAGCCCTTAATTGCTTGAGTTCCCTTTCAGATGCACGTTCGACGTAGTCGACGTGTCGACTGATTGGGATCACGCTTAGGGAGCCTATCATCTTTGAGTATTGATAAAACGAGCCAATGCACATTGGCGTGCGAGATTTGCATCTTACGGTCCGCCCCGCAGCACGGGTATAAACACGGAAGCGGATGCACGCACTACTTGTCTTTCACTTGTAAGGGTGGAATTCCTGCAGTGGTTCAAGCTGCAAGAACTGCCGAATGACTAAAGAAACGTTATTGGCAAGATGGTAGAAAACTGCACACTTCTTGTCTATACAGTACCACCCACTGCCACTTATACCAACGAAGGAAATAAGTGCAGTTACAATAGCTTAATATTTGTGGGAGAGAGTTGCTATAGATAGTGATGATATTGTATTGCAATATGTAGCACTTCAAAGTCAATACCAAATCAAAACTAGTTAGTACATTAGTTGCAATTGAAAGGGTTTAATGACAAATTATGGTTATGGTTACACTTAAAACAGTTACAAAATAGATGTATGAAATAATGATAACTTATATTATTAATTGTACCCAGCATATATGAAAAATGTTACCTGAGAGAGAGAGAGAGAGAGAGAGAGAGATAGATAGATAGAAAAGAGGAGCCCCCAAGAAAGGGACCCAGAGAAGAAGATAGCCAGAGCATCAAAGCGGCAGAGCAACAGTTTCAATCTTCTTTTATCCTTTCCTTGACCATGTGACTAAATCCCAACTGTGAGACATTCAAACTGACCAATCAGATAATTACACTTCCACCACTGTACTAAAGGTGTGCTCTGGCACTGGTGAGAGTTTTTCATTTCCTGAAAGACCAACCGTCTTTTTCAAGATATCATTCTGTCCCTCCTTCCATCGAAAGGGCAGTGACTTTCCTGGCCTAAGCCCTGTCCTATCTCCGACTCAATGATACAGGGGGTCAGGAGGCTTTGTCTAGGCACTAGAAGGTGGCAGCACTAGAGGCATTTTAATATGGATCCCAATCAGTCGACTACGTCGAACGTGAACGACTGAAAGGGAACGTCTCGGTTACGTATGTAACCCTCGTTCCCTGAAGGAGGGAACGGAGGTGTAGTCCCGTCGCCACTACTGCTGGTCCGCCACTGAGTATTTTATCAATATTTGAAGATGTCAGGCTCCCTAAGCGTGATCCCAATCACGTCTCCGTTCCCTCCTTTAGGGAATGAGGGTTACATATGTAACCGAGACGTTCTTCATAGACATAAATGTAATAAAATAACAGCATACATGTTATAAATATATTGACCTGTACAACTGGAGATTATTTGAAATAGTACATTACAACCATCAGCAAGTACATGACACTCACAGTAGTGTCAGTCAATCCTCAATTGTCTGAGTTCATCAAAGACATCTGCACATTACTGCAGGTCTGCAATATAATGCATCTGTGTTGGATGGCTGAGGGGATGTCAAGCTGTGTGCCAGAAGCACACGTCTAATGAAGTGCCGGTGAATATTAAAGTTACCAACCAGTCAGTGGTGCACCACATGAGTGAAAACAATCATGGGAACCCCCCCCCCCCAAAAAAACAGAGCGAGAACGAGAGAAACAGGAAGACAGAGGGATAAAGGCATCTCTCATTTTCTCTCTGCCCTCCTTTCCCATGAGCACTTTGGCGCAAAAATGCCAAATGATCACGCTCCCGTGAGCACCATCTGCCAGCATGTACTCTTAAAGATTTCGTCTCCTCTGCTCACTCGCACTTGCTTTTTCCATTTGTCTCGTTTCCTCTCAATCTCGTCCTTTTTGTCACAGTTTTTATATCATCTGTGCTTTTTTCTGTTTGTCTCTCAGTTACAAATAGTACATTTTGACCCAGCTTTTCCTTATTTAATAATGTATTGCCTGGTTTGAGTGCATGTATTTTAGATTCATATAAGAGCATCCACTGGAAATAGCACACTCCATCTTTTATTTTTATTTCTTACAAGAAAATATACACACAATAGACTTTGTTCCAAATACATGCCAAATATGTGAGCAGCAACAATTTTCATGTTTCATGGACTAGGAGGCACCCAGGGAATTTTCTGTAACTCCCCTGATAGATGCTAACAACAAACATACTGCCGCATCTGAGACCGTCCTCGATATTCACTGAACCTCATGCTTTTGTGTAATTACGAGTTTGTGCGAAAGTACATTTGCCTGAGCTTTTTTATGGCTTCTGCGTTCAACTTCATTTTGGCAGTGGATGCTGTGCCTGAACTTGTTAATCTGGTTTCTGCATAGAGCATCTCCCAACCAGGCTTGGCATTACGCATTGCTGGCTCAAATGCGCTGGCTCGGTTATTATAGAACAGTTTTCTCTTGCAGTAACTGCTCTCGTATCAGAGTCCAGACACGGAGAGTCTGTGCACATGATAAATTAGCCACATACACACATGGTCTGAATGATGATGATGATGGTGATTGAAATTAGTGTTTCATTAAATGACATAGGAGCACTATTACTGTAATGCTCTTTATTTCGACTTTAGACATTCTACTAATTATAAGTAACTTTGCAACTACATGTCAACTACCTGTCTGCTTTATATCTGCTAACAATTTATTTTGATGGTCCTTTCATACTTTGCAAATATGTCAACTTAGTTATTCTACTAACCCGAATCCTAACCTAGCAGTCCACTAATACTTTGAGAGTTAGACATGTAGTTGCAAAGTTACTTAACCTGTTAAGCTGCAACCCCACTTTTAAAAAATCCCCAGAAATGACATACCCAAACTGAAACAGATACAGTTCATGAACCCTTTGTACTAAAAGCACAAGTATGATCTCATTTGAAAGCTGACACCTGGCAGTTTATTGTAAATGTAGAATTAATTATTGTCATAATGAAAATTTTTTTATAAATAGCGTTAAATATTTGTAAAGTTATTAGAAATTTATTTTTATGAAACATGTTCATGAAAATAAAATTGAAGTTGACCCTGTAGGTTGGTTGAAGCGCTGTCCTATTGCGTGTGGAGTGAATTTGAAAGACAGCCGTTTATTCCGCCCCTCGGATTGAGCCATGTCTATGGTGAGTTGCCAGACCTAACATCTTTATGTAGGTCTGGCTTGCCAGGCTAAATTAAATGTGCAACTTGGATGGAAACATAGCTACTGTTACAATCTAAATTAGTATACTTTGCACAAGCTAACTGATTAAAATACAGTTTTTGAAATACAGTAAACTTGAGAAAGAAAGCTGAGACCAATGTCCAGTGATGTTAAAAACACAGAAACACATAAGGGACAAGGCAAGAATCTGTTTACTCTGTATGTTTAGGATTTGATTAAGCCTGTTGGTTATATTGCATGCTATTGCATTAGAAATCCCTCACATCTAGTAGCCTTCGTATTGAGCTGGCAGTAGTATGATGTAACTTCTGAAACTTAAAAGCTCAAAAAGACTTTCTTCGGATTCAGGAAGACTGAGATGTAAATACATTTACAGTAATTCTAACACTACTTCAAGAAGTTTGGGCTATTCTGAGGTTTGGAGGTTTTTGTGAGAATGGATAAAACTCTTTGCAACACAGTCACATTAGAATTAATGAGCAATTAAAGGACAACATGGGCCACGGCCCAGGACAACCACTAGGGTACACCGAAACATGAGGTCAAATGCGAAGTTAAAGCTGTGTCTGAAATTGCATATTTTCTTGTATAGGTACTAATTAGGGCCCGAGCACCGATGGTGTGAGGACCCTCTTGGAATTGCTCTGTTTATTAGGGCCCGAGCACCGATGGTGTGAGGACCCTCTTGGAATTGCTCTGTTTATTATTATTAGGGCCCGAGCACCGATGGTGTGAGGACCCTCTTGGAATTGCTCTGTTTATTATTATTATTATTATTATTATTATTCTTCTTCTCCGCATTGAATTGCATTTTTGAGGGCCTAAACATGCGCGAAAACTCACGAAACTTTGCACACGCGTCAGAACTGGCGAAAATTTACATCTGATATAGGTTTCAGAATTGGACGGGGCAAAACGGCTCGATAGCGCCACCTATAAAAGTTCAACGGAGTGCGCCTCCCGCAACGTTCCACGTACGTGCACGAAATTCGGTACATACATGTAATGACCTAATACCTACAAAAAAGTCTCTTGGAGCATAGCCCTAAACCCAACAGGAAGTCAGCCATTTTGAACTTCCTCCCAGATTTTTGTGCAGTTTTTGACATTTTCAGGCCTCATACTTTAACGAACTCCTCCTACAGTTTTAATCTGATCATCTTCAAATTTGGTGAGTGTAATCTTAAGGCCTTTGCGACGTTAAATTGCGAAGATCTTGAGTTTTCGTCGAAGGGCGGGTCCTCGGCGGCCTGACAAATTTTGATGTTTCGCCATGAAACAGGAAGTTGCTGTAACTCAGGCATGGAATGTCCAATCTGCCCCAAACTTCATACGTTTGATAAGAGTTCTGTCCTGAACACATGACCATGCTCATATTCAGTTATAGTCATAGCGCCACCTGCTGGCAACAGAAAGTGACATGTTTAACACTGTTATGGACTCCTAATAACATATAAAAAAGTGCCAGCAAGTGCTAAACATGCTAACAACATACTAGAAGCATGCTAAAACATGCTAGCAAACTCTTAGCTAAGTGCTAAAGCATGCTATTATTGCAATTAAATAGGAATTTGCTGTAACTCAGGCATGGAATGTCCAATCTGCCCCAAACTTCACACTTTTGATAAGCGTTCTGTCCTGAACATATCTACATGAGAATATTCAGTTATAGTAATAGCGCCACCTACTGGTAACAGGAAGTGTCATGTTTAACACGTTGATGCCATTCTAGCAACATGTTAAAAATGCCATTGACTTCTAAACATGCTAGAAACATGTTAAAACATACTAGCAATACTTAGCTAAGTGCTAAAGCATGCTAATTCAATGAAACAGGATGTTGTTGTTACTCAAGAAGGCAATGTCCAATCTGCGCCAAACTTCACACTTTTAATAAACGTTCTGTCCTGAACACATGACCATGCTCATATTCAGTTATAGTCATAGCGCCACCTGCTGGCAACAGGAAGTGACATGTTTAACACTGTTATGGACTCCTAATAACATATAAAAAAGTGCCAGCAAGTGCTAAACATGCTAACAACATACTAGAAGCATGCTAAAACATGCTAGCAAACTCTTAGCTAAGTGCTAAAGCATGCTATTATTGCAATTAAATAGGAATTTGCTGTAACTCAGGCATGGAATGTCCAATCTGCCCCAAACTTCACACTTTTGATAAGCGTTCTGTCCTGAACATATCTACATGAGAATATTCAGTTATAGTAATAGCGCCACCTACTGGTAACAGGAAGTGTCATGTTTAACACGTTGATGCCATTCTAGCAACATGTTAAAAATGCCATTGACTTCTAAACATGCTAGAAACATGTTAAAACATACTAGCAATACTTAGCTAAGTGCTAAAGCATGCTAATTCAATGAAACAGGATGTTGTTGTTACTCAAGAAGGCAATGTCCAATCTGCGCCAAACTTCACACTTTTAATAAACGTTCTGTCCTGAACACATGACCATGCTCATATTCAGTTATAGTCATAGCGCCACCTGCTGGCAACAGGAAGTGACATGTTTAACACTGTTATGGACTCCTAATAACATATAAAAAAGTGCCAGCAAGTGCTAAACATGCTAACAACATACTAGAAGCATGCTAAAACATGCTAGCAAACTCTTAGCTAAGTGCTAAAGCATGCTATTATTGCAATTAAATAGGAATTTGCTGTAACTCAGGCATGGAATGTCCAATCTGCCCCAAACTTCACACTTTTGATAAGCGTTCTGTCCTGAACATATCTACATGAGAATATTCAGTTATAGTAATAGCGCCACCTGCTGGCAACAGGAAGTGACGTTTAACACTGTTCTTGACTCCTAATAACATATAAAAAAATGCCAGTAGGTGCTAAACATCCTACCAACATACTATAGACATGCTAAAACATACTAGCAAACACTTAGCTAAGTGCTAAAGAATGATATTACTGCAATTAAATATGAATTTGCTGTAACTCAGGCATGGAATGTCCAATCTGCCCCAAACTTCACACTTTTGATAAGCGTTCTGTCCTGAACACATGACCATGCTTATATTCAGTTACAGTCATAGCGCCACCTGCTGGCAACAGGAAGTGACATGTTTAACACTGTTATGGACTCCTAATAACATATAAAAGAGTGCCAGCAAGTGTTAAACATGCTAACAACATACTAGAAACATGCTAAAACATGCTAGCAAACTCTTAGCCAAGTGCTAAAGCATGCTATTATTGCAATTAAATAGGAATTTGCTGTAACTCAGGCATGGAATGTCCAATCTGCCCCAAACTTCACACTTTTGATAAGAGTCATGGCCTGAACACATCTACATGAGAATGTTCAATTATAGTAATAGCGCCACCAACTGGCAACAGGAAGTGACATGTTTAACACGTTGATGCCGTTCTAGCAACATGTTAAAAATGCCATTGAGTTCTAAACATGCTAGAAACATGTTAAAACATGCTAACAATGCTTAGCTAAGTGCTAAAGCATGCTAATTCAATGAAACATGACTTTGTTGTTACTCAAGAAGGCAATGTCCAATTTGCACCAAACTTCACACGTTTGATAAGAGTTCTGTCCTGAACACACATCCAAGCTCATATTCAGTTATAGTCATAACGCCACCTACTGGCAACAGAAACTGACATGGTTAACACAGTAATGCAGTACTAACCACATAATTATTGTGTACTAAGCATGCTAGAAACACACTAAACATGCTAGCAACACTTAGCTGAGTCATGAAGCATGCTATTATCACCATTATACAAAACATTTTGTAACTGACTTTGACATACTCTTACTATATATACCTCCTTAAATGTACATTTCCCAACCATGCTCTGTCTTCCTAAAGCCACCGAGTGTTGATGGCACGGGTGCGAGGGCCCTTTCATCGCTGCTTGCAGCTTTAATTATTATTATTATTCTTCTTCTTCTTCTTCTCCGCATTTAATTGCATTTTTGAGGGCCTAAACATGCTCGAAAACTCACGAAACTTTGCACACGCGTCAGAACTGGCGAAAATTTACATCTGATATAGGTTTCAGAATTGGACGGGGCAAAATGGCTCGATAGCGCCACCTATAAAAGTTCAACGGAGTGCGCCTCCCGCAACGTTCCACGTACGTGCACGAAATTCGGTACATACGTGTAATGATCTAATACCTACAAAAAAGTCTCTTGGAGCATAGCCCTAAACACAACAGGAAGTCAGCCATTTTGAACTTCCTCTCAGATTTTTGTGCAGTTTTTGCCATTTTCAGGCCTCGTACTTTAACGAACTCCTCCTACAGTTTTAATCTGATCATCTTCAAATTTGGTGAGTGTAATCTTAAGGCCTTTGCGACGTTAAATTGCGAAGATCTTGAGTTTTCGTCAAAGGGCGGGTCCTCGGCGGCCTGACAAATTTCGATGTTTCGCCATGAAACAGGAAGTTGCTGTAACTCAGGCATGGAATGTCCAATCTGCCCCAAACTTCACACTTTTGATAAGCGTTCTGTCCTGAACACATGACCATGCTCATATTCAGTTACAGTCATAGCGCCACCTGCTGGCAACAGGAAGTGACATGTTTAACACTGTTATGGACTCCTAATAACATATAAAAAAGTGCCAGCAAGTGCGAAACATGCTAACAACATAATAGAAGCATGCTAAAACATGCTAGCAAACTCTTAGCTAAGTGCTAAAGCATGCTATCATTGCAATTAAATAGGAATTTGCTGTAACTCAGGCATGGAATGTCCAATCTGCCCCAAACTTCACACTTTTGATAAGCGTTCTGTCCTGAACACATCTACATGAGAAAATTCATTTATATTAATAGCGCCACCTACTGGTAACAGGAAGTGTCATGTTTAACACGTTGATGCCATTCTAGCAACATGTTAAAAATGCCATTGACTTCTAAACATGCTAGAAACATGTTAAAACATGCTATCAATACTTAGCTAAGTGCTAAAGCATGCTAATTCAATGAAACAGGATGTTGTTGTTACTCAAGAAGGCAATGTCCAATCTGCGCCAAACTTCACACGTTTGATAAGAGTTATCTCTTGAACACATGTCCATGCTCATATTTAGTTATAGTCATAGCGCCACCTGCTGGCAACAGGAAGTGACGTTTAACACTGTTATGGACTCCTAATAACATATAAAAAAGTGCCAGCAAGTGTTAAACATGCTAACAACATACTAGAAACATGCTAAAACATGCTAGCAAACACTTAGCTAAGTGCTAAAGCATGCTATTGCTGCAATTAAATAGGAATTAGCTGTAACACAGGCATGGAATGTCCAATCTGCCTCAAACTTCACACGTTTGATAAGAGTCATGGCCTGAACACATCTACATGAGAATATTCAGTTATAGTAATAGCGCCACCTGCTGTCAACAGGAAGTGACATGTTTAACACTGTTGTGGTCTCCTAATAACATATAAAAAAGAGCCAGCAAGTGCTAAACAGGTTAGCAACATACTAGAAACATGCTAGCAAACACTTAGCTAAGTGCTAAAGCATGCTATCACTGCAATTAAATAGGAATTTGCTGTAACCCAGGCATGGAATGTCCAATCTGCCCCAAACTTCACACGTTTGATAAGAATCATGGCCTGAACACATGTCTATGCTCAAATTCAGTTATAGTAATAGCACCACCTACTGGCAACAGGAAGTGACGTTTAACACGTTGATGCCGTTCTAGCAACATGTTAAAAATGCCATTGACTTCTAAACATGCTAGAAACATGTTAAAACATGCTAGCAATACTTAGCTAAGTGCTAAAGCATGCTAATTCAATGAAACAGGACTTTGTTGTTACTCAAGAAGGCAATGTACAATCTACCCCAAACTTCACACGTTTGATAAAAGTTATCTCTTGAACACATGTCCATGCTCATATTTAGTTATAGTCATAGCGCCACCTGCTGGCAACAGGAAGTGACGTTTAACACTGTTCTTGACTCCTAATAACATATAAAAAAAATGCCAGTAGGTGCTAAACATCCTACCAACATACTAGAGACATGCTAAAACATACTAGCAAACACTTAGCTAAGTGCTAAAGAATGATATTACTGCAATTAAATATGAATTTGCTGTAACTCAGGCATGGAATGTCCAATCAGCCCCAAACTTCACACTTTTGATAAGCGTTCTGTCCTGAACACATGACCATGTTCATATTCAGTTACAGTCATAGCGCCACCTGCTGGCAACAGGAAGTGACATGTTTAACACTGTTATGGACTCCTAATAACATATAAAAAAGTGCCAGCAAGTGCTAAACATTGCTAACAACATACTAGAAACATTCTAAAACATGCTAGCAAACTCTTAGCTAGTGCTAAAGCATGCTATTATTGCAATTAAAAAGGAATTTGCTGTAACTCAGGCATGGAATGTCCAATCTGCCCCAAACTTCACACTTTTGATAAGAGTCATGGCCTGAACACATCTACATGAGAATGTTCAGTTATAATAATAGCGCCACCTACTGGCAACAGGAAGTGACATGTTTAACACGTTGATGCCGTTCTAGCAACATGTTAAAAATGCCATTGACTTCTAAACATGCTAGAAACATGTTAAAACATGCTAGCAATACTTAGCTAAGTGCTAAAGCATGCTAATTCAGTGAAACATGACTTTGTTGTTACTCAAGAAGGCAATGTCCAATTTGCACCAAACTTCACACGTTTGATAAGAGTTCTGTCATGAACACACATCCATGCTCATATTCAGTTATAGTCATAACGCCACCTACTGGCAACAGAAACTGACATGGTTAACACAGTAATGCAGTACTAACCACATAATTATTGTGTACTAAGCATGCTAGAAACAGACTAAACATGCTAGCAATACTTAGCTGAGTCATGAAGCATGCTATTATCACCATTATACAAAACATTTTGTAACTGACTTTGACATACTCTTACTATACATACCTCCTTAAATGTACATTTCCCAACCATGCTCTGTCTTCCTAAAGCCACCGAGTGTTGATGGCACGGGTGCGAGGGCCCTTTCATCGCTGCTTGCAGCTTTAATTATTATTATTATTATTCTTCTCCGCATTTAATTGCATTTTTGAGGGCCTAAACATGCTCGAAAACTCACAAAACTTTGCACACGCGTCAGAACTGGCGAAAATTTACATCTGATATAGGTTTCAGAATTGGACGGGGCAAAATGGCTCGATAGCGCCACCTATAAAAGTTCAACGGAGTGCGCCTCCCGCAACGTTCCACGTACGTGCACAAAATTCGGTACATACATGTAATGACCTAATACCTACAAAAAAGTCTCTTGGAGCATAGCCCTAAACACAACAGGAAGTCAGCCATTTTGAACTTCCTCTCAGATTTTTGTGCAGTTTTTGCCATTTTCAGGCCTCGTACTTTAACGAACTCCTCCTACAGTTTTAATCTGATCATCTTCAAATTTGGTGAGTGTAATCTTAAGGCCTTTGTGACGTTAAATTGCGAAGATCTTGAGTTTTCGTCGAAGGGCGGGTCCTCGGCGGCCTGACAAATTTCGATGTTTCGCCATGAAACAGGAAGTTGCTGTAACTCAGGCATGGAATGTCCAATCTGCCCCAAACTTCACACTTTTGATAAGCGTTCTGTCCTGAACACATGACCATGCTTATATTCAGTTACAGTCATAGCGTCACCTGCTGGCAACAGGAAGTGACATGTTTAACACTGTTATGGACTCCCAATAACATATAAAAAAGTGCCAGCAAGTGTTAAACATGCTAACAACATACTAGAAACATGCTAAAACATGCTAGCAAACTCTTAGCTAAGTGCTAAAGCATGCTATTATTGCAATTAAATAGGAATTTGCTGTAACTCAGGCATGGAATGTCCAATCTGCCCCAAACTTCACACTTTTAATAAGAGTCATGGCCTGAACACATCTACATGAGAATGTTCAGTTATAGTAATAGCGCCACCTACTGGCAACAGGAAGTGACATGTTTAACACATTGATGCCGTTCTAGCAACATGTTAAAAATGCCATTGAGTTCTAAACATGCTAGAAACATGTTAAAACATGCTAACAATGCTTAGCTAAGTGCTAAAGAATGCTAATTCAATGAAACATGACTTTGTTGTTACTCAAGAAGGCAATGTCCAATTTGCACCAAACTTCACACGTTTGATAAGAGTTCTGTCCTGAACACACATCCATGCTCATATTCAGTTATAGTCATAACGCCACCTACTGGCAACAGAAACTGACATGGTTAACACAGTAATGCAGTACTAACCACATAATTATTGTGTACTAAGCATGCTAGAAACAGACTAAACATGCTAGCAACACTTAGCTGAGTCATGAAGCATGCTATTATCACCATTATACAAAACATTTTGTAACTTACTTTGACATACTCTTACTATATATACCTCCTTAAATGTACATTTCCCAACCATGCTCTGTCTTCCTAAAGCCATTGAGTGTTGATGGCACGGGTGCGAGGGCCCTTTCATCGCTGCTTGCAGCTTTAATTTAGAATATGTACTTTGCGAACTCTAAAAAAGTACATTCTATCTACCTTATTTTTCAACACTGTAGTAAGGTGTTTTCTGTGAGTTTGCGAAACTTCAGATTTATTAGCCACTATAGGGAAATACAAGAAGAATATATCAAAGAGCAGTAAACCGTAAAACTGTTTGCGCTACAAACCAGCTTGTTTATAATTAAGACACTTCATTAAAATAATATGGTAAGAAATACCAGTTTGCAATAAACAGCATAATGAACTGGGCCTCGATAACGCACACTCTTAGCGTGCTAAGAAGACTCGAAAGATATATCTTACCAAAGTTGTTTATGTTCATATGTGTGTTCCCCGAACTATACCTTAGAAAGCTGCTTAAGATATACTTTCTTACGTGCGACGTTACCGGGTGCTGTCCGTGGCGATGGTGCTGAATTGGTTGATATCGATGGCTCGAGAATCAATTATTCTCTCGTGCAGGGGCTGTTTATGTGAGAAAGTGGTGTTCTTTATTAAAGAAGCACTTCAGAAATATTTGAAATTACATTTATTAGGACTATTGGATATTATAAAAAATAATCCAAACTAAAATAGCCTATAATAGCCTAGCCTACATATTTTAAAATGGTAACATATATTGCTGCCACAATAACCTTTTCAAAAATTTTACGTGCTTTCTTCTCGTTCCCATGTTTGTTTGCTGAGGTGGAGCTGCGATGAAATATTGTTCTTGTAAATACTTTCCAGCATTTCAGTAATAAAAGTTTACATCTTACGTACGGTGCTCGGCAGTGATCAAAAAGGATTTAAACCGTGAATTTTGAATCTCTTCTTGTAAACTCAGAGATGTGGATTCAGACGGCAATTAAATTCCCACACGACCTGTTTGTCAAAAAACAGTAGGAACTAATTTGGACAGGGATTTTTACGCGGGTTGGGTGAGAAAAACACTGATATTATGGATTCGGACGGCACTAAAATCACCGACTTACCCCATAAATGTTTAAAATACCATACAAGCCCATGAGAAACAATATTAGCGTCCGAATAGGACTTAACTGACAGTAGCCTATGCTTTCACTGGCCTTTAAAAGCGCTTTTTAATTAAATTAATAATATTGTATAATAATACAATTAAAAATCTAACAACAATCAGTGTAATGACAATTTTATTCTTTGCATGAAAACACTTGAATTAGCCAAATTGAATACTGTCTGGGTGTATTAAAACTTCAGAATTATATTTGTATAGACCTGCAACAGTGATAAGGTAAAGTTAAGAGTGGTCCAGACCAACCTTACGAAAGTGTGACTTACAAAAGATATACTTAGCGTGCGAACGTGTCGGGAATCGTGCCATAACGTTAAGAGAGAGGTTAAGGAATAGGTTAAGAACTACTTAGCGATAAGAACGTTTTGGGGAACCGGGCCCTGTTTTGTACAGCTAAAAATAACTGGAGGCGAATGACACCGGAAGCCAGATAAATTACTATTACAAATGTGTAAGCCCGCGCCAACATTCACCATGTTGTCATTATTATGTAACCTACCAACGTCAGTTGTGTCGCTTAACTGCCATTTACAAATCCTCTCCTGTGGCTTCATGGGATAGTAAATTGTCTATCGTATGCACACTTCAGAATCTCGTCATAAGCAGTATGTTGGGTACTTTTTTGGCTACTCCTTTATGAGTGCTGTGAATTCTGACATATCTTTTGTCACAAACTGTTTTTTTGCCAATATGAGAAACTTTCTGCTTATCTGACATTTGTACTAATGGCCATTAAAGATCAAGTGCTCATGAATTTACAAGCTTTGGCATGTTTTTCATCCACACGTCTGTTTTGCTGTTGTTGGTACAAATGGCTTACATGCTGAAAATGATGATTGCAGGGCACTGGGAGCTAATAAAGGGTTATTTCACCCAAAAATGAAAATTATGTCATTAATTATTCACCCTCATGTCGTTCCAAACTCGTAAAACCTTCTTTCCTCTATGGAACACAAATTCATATATTTTTGATTCAATCCAAGAGGTTTCTGAACCACCCATAGGTAGCAATTTCATTGTCACCTTCAAAGCCCAGAAAGGTAGTAAAGAAATCGTTAAAATAGTCCATGTGACTACAGTGGTTTAACCTTAATGTTATGAAGCGATGAAAATACTTTTTGTGTGTAAAAATAAAAACTAAAATAACAACTTAATTCAACAATATCTTCTCTTGCACATCATTCTCCTATGCTGTTGACGCAGTGTAAACAGTGCAGCACTTCCGGGTTCTACATCAGAACGTCGACTCATTGAAAGTCGTTGTCTACATTTCTAAGACATTTCAAAGAAGTCTTCGGTCAAACTACATCCACTCTATCCGTCCATGATCAACTTTTTCACCTTCGACAAGGTAAACAATCGGTGGGTTCCTACGCCTTGCAGTTCCATACCCTCGCCGTAGCAAGTGGATGGAATGAAACGGCTATTCTCACAGCCTATCGCCAAGGTTTAGATCCTGAGATTCGTCAACTAATGGTTGTTCACAATGATAATATGGGATTAGAGAACTTCATTCAGAAATCTATCCGAGTTGCCCAACGACTTACTGCTTGCTTATCATTCCAACCCGCTTTGCATCTCCGCCTCAGGTACCATCTGCCGCCCTTCCAACACCAGAAACCATGCAGGTAGATACTTACCATCTTACACCGGCGGAGCGTCAAAGGAGGTGGTTAAATCATCTATGTCTGTACTGTGGGGGAGAAGGACACATCATCTCCAACTGTCCCTCCTCGCCCAGCGGTAAGTACCATCCACTTTTCTCCGAAAATTGCATCTCTGACCCGTACCACAGTAACCCTTGTAATGTCTCGTTCAACTGTTCCAGCACAAGCTCTCATCGATTCCGGCTCAGCGAGTAACTTCATCTCCCACAACCTCCTACAAAGGCTCAATGTCAAGAGAAAACGCTGTCCCCAGAACCTAGAGATTCACACCATCCTGGGTAAGCCGCTGGGTCGTGGTCGTATCTGTCACTTCTCCCCCACCATGACGCTCCGCGTCGGCTGCCTACATTTCGAGGACATCTCGTTCTTGGTGTTGGAAGGATCCACCGCGGACATCATCCTGGGATGCCCGTGGATGCTCCAACACGAACCGCTTATCAACTAGAATACTTTTGAGATTCTTCAGTGGGGCAGATCCTGTCACCTAGCCTGCCTAACGCCTGTGATCAAAGTTCCTCATCCTCCTTCCCAGTTCTGTTCAGAAACTTCGTCCGTCGCTTTGAATTCCACCTCCATTGAGAGTCCTGATTCCAATAAGAAGATGGAGATTCCTCCTGAATACCGGGTGTCCCAGGATGTGTTCAGCAAGCGGTTGGCAACGCAATTACCACCACATCGGCCATGGGACTATGCCATCGACCAGGTACCTGGGGCGACTCTACCCAAGGGTCGAGTCTATCCCCTGTCCATCCCGTAACAGAAGGCCATGGACAAGTACATCAAGGAAGCACTCCGACAGGATTTCATTCGTCCTTCAACGTCCCCTGCCATGTCCAGTTTATTTTTTGTGGCGAAGAAGGACGGAGGCTTGCGGCCCTTAAGTGATTACAGGACTCTCAACTCATCAAGTACAGACTCACAGACCATCAAGTACAGTTATCCCCTTCCTCTAGTCCCCTCTGCCCTGGAACAGTTACGTGGTGCCTGTGTATTCTCCAAGTTGGATCTGCGAAGTGCTTACAATTGAATTCGTATCCGCAAGGGTGACGAATGGAAGACGGCCTTCTTGACGCCCTCTGGGGACTCTGAATACCGTGTCATGCCCTATGGTCTGTCCAATGCTCCTTCAGTCTTCCAAGGTTACATGAACGAGATTTTCCGAGAATTCCTTCATCGATTTGTCATTGTCTATATCGACAATATCCTGATATTCTCCAAGAACCTTACCGAACACCGTCAACATGTGAAGCAGGTCCTCCAGTGCCTCCACTTTCTTGTGTACATTATAGACCAACGAGGCATCCAGATGGACCAGAGGAAGGTGGAAGCCATCTGGACCTGGCCTCAACCCGTCACCATCAAAGAACTTGAGAGATTCCTCGGGTTTGCAAACTTTTACCGTAGATTCATTCACAACTACAGTCTTCTCAGCTCTCCCCTGACTTCACTCCTCAAAACCCGGCCCAAGTCTCTGTCATGGAACCCAGAAGCCACCACTGCATTTGCCACCCTCAAAGAAGCTTTTGCCACCGCTCCCATCCTCATCCATCCTAATCCTGAGTTACCGTTCACCGTAGAAGTGGATGCTTTATCTACAGGAGTGGGAGCGGTTCTTTCGCAGCAGCAGGGGAACCCCCCACTACTCCATCCATGTGCCTTCTACTCCAAAAAGCTGTCCCCGGCGGAGCAGAATTATGACATCAGCAACAGGGAACTCCTCGCCATCAAGCTTGCATTAGAGGAATGGAGACATTGGCTAGAGGGAGCCAAACATAATTTCGAAGTAATCACCGACCATAGAAACCTTGAATATCTCAGAAAAGATTGTCGTCTCAATCCTCGTCAAGCCAGATGGTCCCTCTTCTTCACAAGATTTGACTTCCTAGTCACATACCAACCTGGACACAAGAATTCCAAAGCTGATGCTCTCTCTCGTCTTCATCAACCTGATCTGGAACCCACTACTCCTGAACCCATTCTCCCTCCAGCCATGATCGTCAGTCCCATTCTCTGGTCTATAGATGAAGACATTCGCCTAGCCACGCTAACTGAACCTGCTTCGCCGGGAGGTCCAAAAGGCTGTATCTACGTACCAACATCCTGTCGCCTACCCCTTCTGGTCGCCTACCCCTTCTGGACACCTACCCCTTCTGGACCCAGATAGCCAGCGAACCCTCTCGCTCCTCAGTCAACGCTACTGGTGGCCCTCTATGACCCAAGATATCTCCTGTTATCTCAAGGGCTGCTCAGTCTGTGCCATCACCAACACTCCCCGTCGACTGCCAGCAGGCAAACTGGTTCCACTGCCAATTCCTCATCGCCCATGGTCCCACCTGGGAATCAAGTTCATGACCGATCTTCCACCCTCTGAATCCAATACCTTTATCTTTGTCATTGTCAACCGATTTTCTAAAGCCTGCAAATTGATCCCTCTAAAGAGTCTGCCTACTGCCTTCGAAGCAGCCAAAGCACTTTTCCACAATGTCTTCCGTCATTTCGGCCTTCCTGAAGATATCATATCCGACCGAGGTCCTCAGTTATCTCCCGTGTCTGGAAAGCCTTCTTCAAGCTCCTCGGAGTCTCCATCAGTTTATCTTCCGGTTATCATCCTCAGACCAACGGCCAGACTGAGTGTAAGATCCAAGAGATCGGGAGGTACTTGAGGTCATACTGCCACCAGAACCAGAACAGCTGGAGCCGGTTCCTTCCCTGGGCGGAGTATGCCCAGAATTGTCTTTGCCAATCTACCATCGGGCTTACTCCGTTTCAGTGTATCCTCGGATATCAACCTCCCCAGTTTCCCTGGTCCGGCAAGCCATCTGAGGTTCCAGCTGTTAACCACTGGTTCGAGCAGAGCGAGAGGGTATGGGACTCAGCTCATGCACAGCTACAGCAGGCAGTGCGAAGACACACAGCTCAAGCCAACGTTCGAAGATCTGAGACACGACAGTATCAACCTGGACAAAAAGTATGGTTATCCACCCGAGATATCCGTCTTTGCCTGCCCTGCCATAAGCTGAGTCCCCGCTACATAGGTCCTTTTACCATCCAGAGGCAGCTCAACAACCTCACCTACCGGCTCAACCTTCCTGCACAGTATCGTATATCACCATCCTTTCACATTTCCCTCCTGAAACCCTATTCTGAACCATTGTCTCCTCCTCACACAGAACCCGGTGAAGCTGACATACCTCCTCCTCCCGAAGTCACCGAAGAAGAGCTCGTCTACAGAGTCCAATCCAGCATCAACTCGCTGCGACGGGGCAACCAGCTGGAATATCTGGTCGACTGGGAGGGGTGCGGTCCAGAAGAACGTTCCTGGGTAGCTCGAGATGACATACTTGACCCCTCCCTTCTTACCCAGTTTCACCAAGATCATCCTACTCGTCCCGCACCCAGAGATCGAGGTCGCCCCCGTCGTCAAAGTTTCCAGCCGCCTGGAGCCGACCGTGGAGGAGGGGGTACTGTCACGGAGTCAACAGAGCCATCACTTCCGCCCATTGCACCTGATCACTACACTTCACCCACCAGATCACAGTCACCTGAGTTCTGATCACATGCACCTGCATGTCATGATTGAACTCCCTTTATCAGTCACTGTTTCCTGCACCCCAGTGTCTGGTCTCGTCTCTACACGATTCAGATTTCTTACCTGCATTACCTACCTGTGGATCTACTTACCCGAAGTCCAGTTGTCTCCCATCGTCTCTGTCCATCGTCGACTCACCCTGTGTTTCATCGTCATCGTCTTCACCTGCAAAGACATTATTCTAGTTCAGCTAAGTGTTCACCTTATCAGCATTGCTTTCATCGTTCATCTCATCCTGCATCGCTCACTCTGCACTTAATAAAGTTTGTTTGTTTGTTACACTCTACCTTATCTGCCTTCTTATGGATGTGACACATTGTAGTTACATGGACTATTTTAACTTGGTCTTTACTACCTTTCTGAAAGTTGCAATGATGTTGCTGCCAATGGCTGGTTCAGAAACCTCTAAGATTTCATCAAAAATATCTTAATTTTGTGTTCCGAAGATGAACGAAGGTCTTACGGACTTGGAACGACATGAGGGTGAGTAATTCATATTTGGGTGAACTAACCCTTTGAAGAGGTTTAGCTGACAAATCTTAATTAGTTGTGTTGCTTAACCTGCATATAACACTCACTCACATGACCTAATCAATATTAATAAGCCACGATGGGAGGAATATTTTAGCCCAAGACCCTGGGGTGGCTCTAACAGATATTCTTAATTTAGTATGGAACCATTCAGTTTCTAGTGGCCTATAAATGGCAGTTTAAATGCTGCTAAGGGCAACAAGAATATTTATGAATCTACAAAAAGTCTGAAAAAATGAAAAAAATCTGAAAAAATGTCTAGCAATACAATGAATGAATAATTTAATGAATGAATGAATTTTACATTATTAGTACATTTATTTACTTATTTATGAAAACATATTAATAAAGCTATTAAGACTTACCAAATAGTTTTAGATCTTCACTTCAGTTAGGTTGTTCTCCTTTTGAACTATACCATGTGGTTACAAAATGTTACCATGTAAAACATGGGAACATAAAAGTAATGGGAAACAGTGCAGCTCTCTCAGGCAGATGAGAGATGAGAGATGTGGGTGCAGCTGCTCTCTCAGTTCTGGTCATTAATGGAGATGGCTGAGATGATGATAAGACTAGGAGTTTCCATAGAGACCCGTGTGCCAAAAGACCATGGCGATGAAGAGTATGAGGCACTTACATAGCAAGTAGCCATCAGGATGGGAAGCAGGGCTGATCAAAAGGTGTTTGTCTGAGTTACTCTCTTTGTGTTTTGATGTTATCACATGCACCATGCTGCTTAACATTTCCCACTTTGCTCTGACAACCTACAGAAAAGGAGACATATAGGCCTAGGTACACACACACTACAGCAATCGTAAACTGTTTACATTCATTTCTCTCTCTGATGCACACACATATTACATTTATCTCTAGAAGATAGAAAGGCACATGTTGACTTTAACCCACCATTCACTGCCTTTTTTTTTTTTTTTTTTTTTTTTTTTACTCCTGTTCATCTCTCTGTCTAGCTTCTTTAAACAAAATTGTCAGCCTGCTCAATTCCTCTTTCCCAATGATCCTCTGCCACAAACAGACAAATCTTCACTAAGTTTCACCTGCTTGTCTTCATAATGTGCTATGATTACCACTGAAATCCTGAGGAGGAAAGTGCCCTGTGCTCAGATTGATTAGTAGGCCTGGCTGTATTCTGGTAATCATTGTTTGCTGCAGTCTCAGCACTCTACTAAATCTCCTGGGGTTCAGCTGCTAATGGACAGTCATGTGCTTTAGTGGAGGTAAAAGGGAGAGGTCAATTTGTGTGCATTTGTTTGTGTGTGTGTGTGTGTGTGTGTGTGTGTGTGTGTGTGTGTGTGTGTGTGTGTGTGTGTGTGTGTGTGTGTGTGTTTTCCGGTGCCTATATTCATAAATTTACATTTTATTACTGCATATTTTATCTCTGTATCTAGCTGTCACACAAAACTTTTCCATTCACAGTCTTCTTTTATCAATATTTGATCAACTTTATTCACGAAATACTGGTATTGACGATAACCGTGATATAAAAAAAAGAAAGGAAATATCGTTATCAGGTTAATAAGGGGTGTCGCAATATGCACTTTTGGCGATATATTTAAAATGAGTAGTACACAATGTTAATATAACATGTAAATAACACAGCACCAGTATCTGGTTGACATCCCAATGCACAGTACATTAGGTGGCTGTATTGCACCTTAAAGTATCAAAGCACAAGACAATGCACGCAACTGCTACTACCGCATAAAAGCATGTCGACGGAAATGACAGATGAGACACTCTACCTGCACAGCCGCACTCCAAGAAAGTACATTGTTTTGGATTTTTTTTTTTGGGGGGATTCCACGAAAGCGACTCGTTAATCATCCCAGTCTGCAGTATTCTCAATCAACAGTGAGCGCAAAATGGGGTAATACCACCAACCTCTTCACCCACCTCCGCATCCATTATCTTCAGATTTGACCACTGTACAGAGAGTAAGTTGCAATTACTTTGCTTGTCCTGAAATGGGAAATGTTACATTAACCTGTTTACTGCTGATGCCTTTCTGTGTTTTATTGGCCTATTTTCATCCCTCTGTGCTTTTAGTCTAAAAGTGTGCTCATTTGGATAAAAACTTATGAATTATCGTGTTTAGGTTACACTTAAGGTGATATAGTTATATTGTACTTTAAAAGTACTGAGTAGGGTACAATGGAGCTATAGGCTCCATGGGGTAAAAGGCTCCTTTGATTTTATTTTCCTATAAACCACTAGATGGCACAAAAACTTCCGCAGCACTTTCCTAAACATCCGTTTTTCAAGATGCACGTAAAAATTTGGCTTATCCTTGAAGCTATCGCGGGTGTAACGAATCAGTAGGCAGAGGCAGATCCATATGCAACAACGTTTATTAACAAGACTGATAAGGAACTCTAGCCTGGCAAGCCAGACCTACATCAAGATGTTAGGTCTGGAAACTCACCATAGTCACGGCTCAATCCGAGGGGCGGGATAAACGGCTGTCTTTCAAATTCCCTCTGCCCGCAATAGGACAGCGCTTCAACCAACCAGAGCGTTTTCCCAACAGCGGAGCTTAGTTGATAGATTCAACTTTTGCCATATCTGGCCGGCAAAACGACGAACACATCTTCCTTTTTTTAAGAATGACTTAAGTGCCGTTCTTTGCTCTTTTCTCAAAGAAAAACTTAACTCCAAGTCCTCCAGAGTCGCGGCCAAAGCCGATTCGAAAGACCGTTGTTCTCCATCAGCAGCCGCCATTCTTTGTTTTCAAGTAGCAGCAGCCAGGTAACCGTCGCAACTCTGTCGTGTATGTTAAGCCCGCCCCCGCCTACTCTATACACAACGTGATTGGCCTGACCCAATCTGGGTTTTTGCAGCGAGAAGGTTTATTGAGAGTTGCAAGACCAGCCTGGCTGCGAAATACATTTTGCTGCCGCTAGGGTGCGTCTAGATTTCTAGGCTAAAGGAACTCAGGAGTACTGGGGTAAAACTGAACTGAAGTAGAAGGCAGGCAGCGTGCAAACGGAATCGGGGACAGGCTCGTGGTCGAGGCAGGGGGCAGGGCAAACAGAGTCCTAGGACAGGCGAATGGTCGAGGCAGGCGGCAGGCAGACAAGGTCAGGATCAGGCAATGGGTCGGGAGGCTGGCTGCAGACAATCAGAGGTAGATAGATAAGCAAAGGTCAGTAACACAGGTAGACTAGGTATTCAGAAAACGGCTTGGACATGCACACGTAGAGAGGCAATGCTTCGCAAAGAGCGCTCCGTGAATTAGGCAGATAAAGGCTGAGCAATGAGCGCTGATGCAGAACAGGTGGAAGAGATAACAGCGCAGATGATGTATACTAATAGGAAAGTATGCACTGCGCTAGTACTCGGGAGAGGGTGCTCGTGATTGAGAGGTGGGGAAATCAGGGAGACTGGACGCCGTAACAGAGCCCCCCCCCTGCGAGCGACTCCTGGCGCGAGGATGCTGATGGCGGCGAGGTCTGCCACGAGCACGAGGTGCAGGCTTGTCAGGATTATTACAGTGGAATTCCTGAATGAGTAGTGGATCCAGAATGTCACTGGAGTTGACCCAAGACCGTTCTTCTGGACTGAAACCCTCCCAATCAACCAGATACTGTAGGTGACCCCCTCGGCGTCTCGAATCAAGTAACTCGTGAACCCGGTAGGTTTCCTCACCCTCCACAATGATGGCTTGAGAAGATTGCTCAGTACTGGTTTGAGGAAGCTGTTCAGAAGAATCACCCCTCCTCTCCTCAGAGGGTGATACAGCAGGTTTAAGCAGTGAGACATGGAACGTGGGAGATATACGAAGATGCCTGGGAAGAGCAAGACGGAAGGACACAGGAGTTATCTGACGTAAGATCTTGTAAGGACCCATGAATCTCGGACTGAGTTTTTTGCAAGGTAGATTGAGACGCAGATTGCGAGTGGATAGCCATACCCATTGACCTGGTTGATATTCAGGGTTGGGACGACGATGACGATCAGCCTGCCTTTTACCACGATTAACTGCTCGTTGAAGGTGTGTGTGAGCTAAATTCCAGGTCTCTTCACTTCGATTAAGCCAGTCATTCACAGCGGGAACGTTGGTGGGCTCACCGGACCAAGGGAACAGGGGTGGTTGAAAACCGAGGACACACTGGAAAGGAGTTAAGCCTGTGGATTGTTTCCGGATGGAATTTTGAGCGTATTCAGCCAACATCAGGTACCGGCTCCAGTCCTTCTGATGGAGTTGACAATAGGACCGGAGGAAACGGGAGATCTCTTGGTTGAGACGTTCGACCTGTCCGTTGGCCTGTGGATGGTAGCCAGAGGTTAAACTCACGTTGACTTTGTAGCGACTGAGACAAATCAGACACAATTATTTGCCATATGCACACACCAATCTTTAAAACTTCCATCCGAGAGCAGGGTCCCAACCCCCAGGCGGGGTGAAAGGGGCCTGGTTGCCATGGCCGCGATCAGATAGGATGTTTTATGACTCTCAGGAATGCTAACAAGTAACTAACTCTGCCACAGATATCAGAACAAACTCTCCTGCATTCATTTATTGATGAACTGACTGACATGAAATGAACAGGCCTTCCAGAACATTTTGAGAATGATTTACTGTTGTGTGTTTTGTCTTTTAATAATTCTGTTGATACTATGATCTCTTTGATACTATGTAGTTATTACAAGACCAACTGTCTATGTAACCATGTTTGGTCTCGATAAATTGGTGCTTTGAAGATCGAAATGATTGTGTACATGATATGCCAATAGCTGTGCAACACATTAGAATTACTAAGAATCTTCCTTAGTAGTGTCATTAAACACCAATCCAGCATGCCAGTCCGAGTGAGCACGCTTAAGACAAAGGCTTGTAAATCCTGGTGACAGAAGAAACTCCCGCCAGACAGTCCACCCTTCTCATTGGTACAGCAAACCCAGAGAGGGGTGGCCATTTCTCAGGCTTTATTAGAGACTGACCACAGTGACCGCTCTCTCTCTTCTCAACGCTTCTCATCCGACAACAAGGCAGCTTCTGCTGTTACTGGGGGAGGGGCTGGACCCCTTCCCCCCCCACTTGGGCCCAGCTCCCTGGGCCCAAACAGGCCTGAGCAATGCCTGCCATGCTTTCATACTCCAAAAAGGAGTCAGACTTTTCTTCAATCTAGAAAACAACTGCAACTTTACCATCACTGGCTCAACGATCCACTCCTGGTCTTCAAGCCAGGACAGCAGGCTTCGACTCACAACAGCCATGTGCTCGAAGCCACCATGCTTTTCTTCAAGGCCATAGACCCAATCAACGAATCCAATCCAATCCAAGAATTTTCCACGATTGCAACTGCCATGCAAGTATTCTTTGATGAGATTGCTATGAAATAAGCTGATGGTTCTTCTTCTCATACTGAGATCTTATTCCATAGTTCTATTTCCTGTTCCACACCACTCACCCCTTTACCTATGCATGTATGTATGAATGTATGAATGTATTTATGTTTGTTTAGTGTTAGTTATGTTTGTGATTTAGTTAATAAAATTTGTGCACGATTATGAATTTGGTTTCTGATCCTCTGTTTGCATACAAAGTCCCTTTTACGATTTTGATCTTGCTACATGCTAATTGCTGTACATAAGGAATAATTATCTTTCAGCGACCATGAACAATACATTTTCCTTAGAATAAATGAATAATCAAAGAGTTCTTTGGAACTGATTAATTGATTGCAATATTACTTTGGCTTACCTCAAAGTTAATCTGATTAACTGACCCAAATATTAATAATTAATCATAATTGGTAATTATGGATTATTATTAATATTTCCCCTTAGAGCTAATGTCCTTACATATGGTGGAGAATCTTGGGAATTGTATTAAACATTGTATGCAAGCAGACATTAATCAATCATATGTTGTCCCATAAGTTTTTATTAACATCTCATACATGCACGTACAAGTTTCTGATAAAATCAGCAAAACTATTGTTTGAATATGCCTTCCTACGAATGGCAGAAAGTTTCTCAATGCTATTATGCATGTTTAAATCGTACAATAAGAAACTTCTGATTTTAGCGAAGAAATCCTAATTTCGGATATAAATCGAGCGTAAGCCTTCTCTGACGAAGAAATCTCAGATTAGCCGCCGGTATAAATGGTTCCTGATATTAGCAAAGCAACCCTAATTTCAGTTCTAAAGTGATCGTAAGCCTTCTCTGACGAAGAAATCTCAGATTAGCCGCACGTATAGATGGTACCAGAACAAATTAGTCTGAGATGGGCGAAGAAATCCCCATTTTCAGCAGTTTTTAAGGTGTTTGAGCGATGTTCCTCCTCACCGATTTAAGGCCTTATTATTATTCGTCACGTCATTGTATTCATATTAAACTGCTAAACCGCACATATGAAACAATCGCGTCGATTTAGTGGTATAAATTCTAGCCTAGCTAACTAGGAATTTGCCATTGTCTGTGAAAGAACGGTGCTGTTTGATTTGTGAAAGAATCACTTACATGCAACGTCATGTGTCTAAACTAGACAATCTCTGACTCAGTGCAAACCTTCAGCACAATGCGAACGCTGCTCCGTTCAACTTGTGTTGCTGGTTGGCAGTGTGTCTGAAGTGCGAGCAGGCACTTCTGTTTACGTGAAGAACAGCACCAATCTCACAGACCCCTTGTGTAAACAAGTGAATGCGTGTAGCCAAAGCCAGCTCGCTAGCAACCCTACGCGCATACAAGCCCCTTTACCTCGAGTGATAGCTTTTAGCACTGACTAAAACTTAGACACGTGCGAGCGTAAAGTGTAACCTTTAAACCAAAGACTACAGACTTTGGAGCGTGGCCCTTGAAACAAAGGGGTAGTGTTTTGAACACAAGAGTCAAAGCTTCTCGAGTCTTTGAATCAAAGGAGTCAATTGCATCACAAATGATTCTTTGTTTTGAAGCGCCCTCTTTGGCGACCCCTGCTGGTCAGAACAGTGTAAGTGTAGAGAACTCAGCGTAATGAAACACCTTTAACAAACCAATCGCAAAGGTTTGATCAAAGGTGTAAGCATGTTATAGCAACGCACAAACTATCTAATACTATGAGGTGTCTTTCAAGGCACAATAATTTAATAAACTGTAGGGCTCGTTTATGAAAGAGACTATTAAATTCGCCTCTTCCTTTTATCAAATGTGTCATTAAATGTGTACGAATCTATAAAGTGATACAAGATCACATAGAAATCAAATACACATTGTTTCACGAACCGTTGAAATTTAGAATAATTTCTAAATATCTATGACGCGCAACAAAGCCCGTTTACTGAAATCCTGTGACTTTAACAGTCTGATACATGCTCAGAATCACTGATTTGAGACAAATGATTCACACCGGTTTCCGAGCTTCACGAAGCACGTATCATAGGCGGTTTAAACTACTCCGCCCTCTCTCTATTTCTGTCTCTCTCTCTCTCTCTCTCTCTCTCTCTCTCTCTCTCTCTCTCTCTCTCTCTCTCTCTCGACCCCCCCTTTTTGGTTTCACTTTAGTTGAAACCCAGATACCTTGGTTTTATTTGTGTTTCATTTATTTCGACTTAAGTCTACCCCTATTTTTGTGTGTGTGTGTATTTACACCTGATGAGCCTGAATATTCCTATTCAGTTAAGTTGAATTTAATTAAATTTGAGATTTAATTAAATCAATTTGCTTATTCAATTTCCCTTTTAGTTACCAGGGCTATGAGGACAATCCCTGTTTACTTTGATTTTGATTTTATTCAATTTATTTACTTACTTTATTTTAGCCTGAATTTCCATATTCAGCTAAATAAAGTTTAACTAAATTTGAGATTTAACTAAATCAATTGTTTCCCTTTCCTTTGGTTTTGAGCTATAAGGACATTCTACCTTTACTTATACCTTATCTTATGTACTTCCTATCGACATCTTCCCTCTCTCTATAGGATTACAGTAATTATAGCAACTGTTGTTTCTGTAACGACCCAGGTCATTAGAATCCTAACCCCTGTCTGTGCTTTAACCCTCCTCACTCCTTAGCACCAAGTTAAGTACATGAAGTACGGTTAACGTAAACGCACAGTAGGCAAAAGACAGAACGGGAGACACTTCCCGCTGTTTCTTCTTCTTTTGACCTTTTTGTCTGATGTTTGATGTGTCCCTGCTAGCTTCGTCTTACAGCAGCTTAACCCATACGTGACACCTGTTTACCTATGTCTCCTAGCTAAACTTAAATAGGTAGAACACACCTTCCCTTCCCTTTCAGATTTCTATTGTTTCTATTTTGTTTTTCTCTATTTGCTACTCTCGTAGTAAAACGTGAAAAGAACCATCAGTTTTGAGTAATAGTTTTAGGACATGTAAGAGGCCAGTCATCAGTCGATGCTGCTTAAAGCACATCAACTTGAATACTCAAAACCCTTTTGTTGTGTGCTCACCAACACTAAATTTAATGGCCCACAGAGCCACCTCTGTAGAAACTTGCATTGGCCTTTGTCACTTCTCTCTTGTGTTCCCACAAAGTATGCCGGTAGGCCTCAGACATCCAGCCCTGCCACCCACCAGAACCACCTGGAAACCGGCAGAGCCACGTCCTCGACATCCTCCAGCCTGAAGCAGACAACGACCTGCCGAGGCAGAGAAGGGAACCGTTAGACGACAACGAAAGCGGACGTCTGACACCCAGCCTGAGTCACCAAGAGCTGACCAGCATCATCTTCTCCTTAGCCACGCTCCCTCAGGCCTTAAACAGGAGGTAAATGACCTTAAAAAACTGGTTGAGCTCAAAGAGAGACACTAAAGCCATAAGTGTCCAGTCAGAGCTGAAGTCCAAACACTGACTCAACAATGCTGCAACATTATAGACAAACAGAATGTGACCCTGAACAGAACTGAAACAGTCCAACCACCTGCAAATGGACTTCACATAAACTTCTAAAGTTTGCTAAAGCTAAACTTCACATCAGCCGCATAAGCTCCCCCAGCCCTGTACAAAGGGGGGGAGGAGTCAAACCCTTGGCTCGACAGTCACCCGCCAGTGTCCTGAGAGGCTCTGCAGGCGCAGAGGAAAAGGTTTAATTCAGACAAACCCTGAAACGACACATGAAGCGATGCTCCAAGAACCTTTTTCTCCAAAACCAGTTAGTCACCATTCATGGCAGCTCCATGCAATGCCCACTCAACAATGTGTGACCTGACGCAGAATGCCTTTAACACACGAGGCCTCATCAGAAAGGGTTCATAAACCCCACTGACTCTGAACGGCAAAGATCAGAAGACACACAGCCCGACCATAATGCAAACCGCTGCTACAAAGTTCATAGTCAGCATAGGACATAGGACTTTTAAAGTAGATGAAAATGTGTGCTCAAAAGAAGCAGGAAGCGGCATTAGTAAAATTAGAATTTTACTGACTTAAAGAAAATCTTGAATGCATACGTAAGCCCAACGCGCCAACAGACTATGCACTGCTTTCGAACCATACAGACATTTGATCATTGCAATCCAAATAGGATACAACCTGAGATACGCACTTTGATCACTAGTTACTGGCTTGTTTAAGTGCAGATAAAACGATAGCTGTAATCGACATCTCTACTAAGAATAAAAAGTCATAGATTTTTAACTAGTATCGGCAATTTCAGCATTAAAGCTTAAGTCTGTTTGACAAAGGAAGCTCAACTCAGCGGCATGCTGTGCCGGTATTTATTATTCTGCCTTGACTGGAGAAATCCAAAGTGCAGCATTATTTAATCTGTTCGGACGAAGAAATCTCAGTACAGTGTTATATACAAGTAGACTTGGGTGATGTCCCCTCCTTTCTACAATGTAAAGGCCTTACAAATTATTGTTAGATTGATGTAATTCATCTAGATTTTGGGCTGCATCTACAAGCAGAGCTACTTAGTGATCAAGATTGTTTCACTCGCTGAAAGTCAATATTTATGCATGAGATGGACGTAACCTTGTATGCTTAGGAAAGCTTTAACTTACAGCAAATCCATTTCCTCACTTTCAAACAATTAGAAGAAGTTGTTTAAAGTAAAGAGAAGCATTACATGAGTAAAAGTTTCAAATGCAAAACCACATTTGCATTTTACTGAATGTAACATCAAGTTTTGGAAAGACTCAAAGTATAGGCGCCACATTTTAACTTGTTTAAACATGTATGACTCATTTCAAATGTACAGACATTCGTCATAGACTGTTGAATTGCTCTGACATGGTTCCCTTGACAACGACTTGTCACAGGAAGTGCAAACGCATAACGTCATATTGTAAACAAATCAGCCTAGAGAGCTAAGCCAACCTAACCTAGCGTCCGTTCAGCTTAGACCAAGCTAAATTATAACTGCTACAGTTAGCGGTTAGCATCATTTACTTGAAGCCTTTTTCTACAGCTTGTGCTGTGCACAGTGCAAAGTTTAGCCACTCGTGCCATTGATTATTCCCAATTTTAGATGATTCCTGCTGTTTTTATCACTTATTTAAGTCCTTTTTATTTATTATTTTACTTTGATAATAGCCATCAGCTATTCACTTGTCTATTCTTTCATTTATTTGATTTATTTACATTTCCCCTCTTGTTCTAATGTGGTTCCAGTCCCCATAGGGCCCAGAAAGGAACCAGAGACCTTTACTTGTGATTTTGTTTATTTTCAACAAGTGCACTCATTTTTATGACCCTGCAAAACAAGTAATCTCAACGATTACTAGGGCATAACTATAGTCCTGAGGATTGATAATAAGCATAATCTGAATAGGAAAACTGTCCTTTTCCTACTATCATTCACTTCGCCAAGCCCGTTGTGAACAACCAGTTAAGTCCAGAGAAATAATTTAGCCATAAGAACCATCTTAAGTCATTTATTTCCTCTTGGCTTATGCCCTTTTCAAAAAAAAAAAAAGGTCTACTAACACTAACACCCACAGCTAAGATGATAAGGATACAAGACACACTTGACAAGCTACACATAAACACCTAGCTTTATGCTACATACCTAGCTAACCTATCAAACCTTAGCTCTGAACTCTTTAGGGTCATGCATTAGCCTCTCAACCCTAGGGTGTCAAAAATGTCGCAGATCCTCTGTTCAATCTGACCCTAACCAGACAGGAGACCGAAAGAACTGACAAGCCCTCACAAGGAACACTGTTCCACCAAGGCTGCTGACATCCTACAGCACCAGAGCCAAACGTTACTGAACCTTGAGAGAAGAGGACCAACGACCCATGACCCAAGCCAGAGTTATAGCCTCACCAGGCTGATCAAGAGTATCATCTCCTTACCCCACCTTTTGGGTGGGAAACAGAAGGTACACAACCTTCTATAAAGATCACAGCGTCCCACAAGGAGCGGACCTGTGCTCAAAGCCTCACACACCAGCTAGAGACTGAGTTTCAAACCAGATTCAACGCAGCTGGACTGAGCATGCCCAGCACCAGCGCAGAACTGTCCAGGTAACCCAGGTAACAGTCAAGCTTTTGGAGAAGCCATGGAGGACAGCACCCTCCACCTGCAAACACCACAAAATGACCATAGGCTGTCAACGACAACATCCTCCTCCACACCATTCACACAGGTGTCAATCGGAGGCTCCACAAGGACAGCTGGACACACCTGACTCAGAGCTACAGGAGCTGCTGACACACGCAAACCAGCTCCCTGAACAGGACTCACCCGAGGAGTCCCGTAAAATACAAGCATCTGACTCCTTGCCTACCCCAGCTTAGGCAAGCTCACATCAGCACCGCCATAAGGACGGAGCAACACTTCAATTCTTCAGACTACCTTCTGACCTCCTGCCACCAGCACTAGGTCGGCCTGAAA
Organism: Scardinius erythrophthalmus; assembly: GCF_964197995.2. NCBI lineage: Eukaryota > Metazoa > Chordata > Actinopteri > Cypriniformes > Leuciscidae > Scardinius > Scardinius erythrophthalmus. The sequence continues at coordinate 26,344,478 of NC_138222.1, forward strand.
ACCTCTCTATGCTACATAGAGCCCTAACCCCTTCCTGCAACCACAGGCAAACACCTGCCCCGAAACTAATTAACTTCAGAATGACCGGTGACACCCTGTCAAGGCACCTGCTGCCTCGGCACCTGCTGCACCAACTCAAAGACCAGTACTTGGCTACTGTCTACAACACCTGGTGGAACGACCACCGCTCCAGGAAACACCAGCAACCAGAGGCCACCATGGCCTTCCAGCCTTGTATGACAGTGTCTGATCTTTCTGCACTTTCAACATCGTTCGTGGTTGTCCTTGAGAGGGACAACAACGACCGAAAGGGGGGGAATCTGTAGCGACTGAGACAAATCAGACACAATTATTTGCCATATGCACACACCAATCTTTAAAACTTCCATCCGAGAGCAGGGTCCCAACCCCCAGGCGGGGTGAAAGGGGCCTGGTTGCCATGGCCGCGATCAGATAGGATGTTTTATGACTCTCAGGAATGCTAACAAGTAACTAACTCTGCCACAGATATCAGAACAAACTCTCCTGCATTCATTTATTGATGAACTGACTGACATGAAATGAACAGGCCTTCCAGAACATTTTGAGAATGATTTACTGTTGTGTGTTTTGTCTTTTAATAATTCTGTTGATACTATGATCTCTTTGATACTATGTAGTTATTACAAGACCAACTGTCTATGTAACCATGTTTGGTCTCGATAAATTGGTGCTTTGAAGATCGAAATGATTGTGTACATGATATGCCAATAGCTGTGCAACACATTAGAATTACTAAGAATCTTCCTTAGTAGTGTCATTAAACACCAATCCAGCATGCCAGTCCGAGTGAGCACGCTTAAGACAAAGGCTTGTAAATCCTGGTGACAGAAGAAACTCCCGCCAGACAGTCCACCCTTCTCATTGGTACAGCAAACCCAGAGAGGGGTGGCCATTTCTCAGGCTTTATTAGAGACTGACCACAGTGACCGCTCTCTCTCTTCTCAACGCTTCTCATCCGACAACAAGGCAGCTTCTGCTGTTACTGGGGGAGGGGCTGGACCCCTTCCCCCCCCACTTGGGCCCAGCTCCCTGGGCCCAAACAGGCCTGAGCAATGCCTGCCATGCTTTCATACTCCAAAAAGGAGTCAGACTTTTCTTCAATCTAGAAAACAACTGCAACTTTACCATCACTGGCTCAACGATCCACTCCTGGTCTTCAAGCCAGGACAGCAGGCTTCGACTCACAACAGCCATGTGCTCGAAGCCACCATGCTTTTCTTCAAGGCCATAGACCCAATCAACGAATCCAATCCAATCCAAGAATTTTCCACGATTGCAACTGCCATGCAAGTATTCTTTGATGAGATTGCTATGAAATAAGCTGATGGTTCTTCTTCTCATACTGAGATCTTATTCCATAGTTCTATTTCCTGTTCCACACCACTCACCCCTTTACCTATGCATGTATGTATGAATGTATGAATGTATTTATGTTTGTTTAGTGTTAGTTATGTTTGTGATTTAGTTAATAAAATTTGTGCACGATTATGAATTTGGTTTCTGATCCTCTGTTTGCATACAAAGTCCCTTTTACGATTTTGATCTTGCTACATGCTAATTGCTGTACATAAGGAATAATTATCTTTCAGCGACCATGAACAATACATTTTCCTTAGAATAAATGAATAATCAAAGAGTTCTTTGGAACTGATTAATTGATTGCAATATTACTTTGGCTTACCTCAAAGTTAATCTGATTAACTGACCCAAATATTAATAATTAATCATAATTGGTAATTATGGATTATTATTAATATTTCCCCTTAGAGCTAATGTCCTTACAACTTGGAGCATTTGAAAGAAGGCAGACCAGACACGTGATGTGAACTGGGGACCTCTGTCCGAAACGATGTCTTCGGGCAAACCATAAAACCGGAAAACCAGATTGCAAAGATGTTCAGCAGTCTGAAGGGCCGTGGGGAGTTTACGGAGGGGTATGAGGCGGCAAGCCTTGGAGAAGCGGTCGATGACAGTGAGGATAGTGTTATGACCATCTGATGGTGGTAGATCAGTAATAAAATCAATGGCGATATGGGACCAGGGTCGCTGTGGTAAGGGTAATGGTTGTAGTAAACCGGCGGGCATGAGATGGGAAGCCTTCTGAATGTTGCAGGTTTGGCACTGCTGAACGAACCGGCTTGCATCTTGGGACAGAGTTTACCACCAGAAACGATTCTGTAGAAGATGAATAGTAGCAGTGATACCTGGATAGCCGGAGCTGGGCAGGGTATGAACGTGCTTTAGCACCTTTTCACGGAGGGCTGCTGGTACATGGAGTTTTCCAGGAGGACATTCAGGAGGGATCTCGGTGTCAACGTTGGCCAGCTCGAGTTCAGTCTCGATATCCCACTGTACGGGACCGATGACTAGATCAGGACTGAGGATGGTTTCAGGATTCTTGATGGTTGTTTCAAAATCAAACTGACGAGACAGGGAATCAGCTTTGGTATTCTTGGAGCCTGGGCGGAAGGTAACTGTGAATTGGAAGCGAGAAAAGAACAAGGACCACCTGGCCTGTCGAGCATTCAGTCTTTTTGCAGTGCGAAGGTACTACAAGTTCTTGTGATCAGTTAAGACAATGAATGGATGTGTGGAGCCCTCTAGCCAATGCCTCCACTCCTCGAAAGCGACCTTCATCGCCAGTAACTCACGATCACCCACATCGTAATTCCTTTCCGCAGAACTGAGCTTCCTAGAATAATATGCACAAGGGTACAACTTGGGAGGAGATCCCTGGCGTTGAGACAATACTGCACCCAGGCCGGTACTAGAAGCATCCACTTCGACGATAAAAGGTAACTCAGGATCAGGATGATGCAGGATGGGGGCTGAAGTAAAGGCCTTTTTGAGGTGATTGAAGGCCATAGTGGCCTCCTCACTCCAGGGGAGACGAGAAGTACCTTTACGAACCAGAGTCGTGAGAGGCGCCGCCACCGAACTGAAACCTCTGATGAAGCGGCGATAAAAGTTAGCGAACCCTAGGAAGCGCTGCAGTTCTTTCAGCGTAGTGGGTCTGGGCCATTCCACCACTGCCTTTACCTTGCGCTCATCCATAGCAACACCTCCCGGACTTATGATGTAGCCCAAGAACGAGGTGGAGGTCTGGTGAAAGTCACACTTCTCAATCTTTGCATACAGCTGGAATTGGATGAGCCTTTTGAGCACCGCTCGGACGTGCTGGACATGTTTCTCTAGGGTATTAGAGTAAATCAGGATGTCGTCGATGTAGACAATGACGTGGCGATGAAGCATGTCTCGAAAAACATCATTAATGAATGATTGAAACACAGCTGGACTGTTGGAAAGCCCAAAAGGCATAACCAGATATTCGTAGTGCCCAGTTCTCGTAGAAAAAGCCGTCTTCCACTCATCCCCTTCGCGGATACGGACCAGATTATAAGCACTTCGAAGGTCCAGCTTGGTGTAATACCTTGCTTTGCGGAGCAGTTCCAGGGCAGCTGGTACCAGGGGTAGTGGATAGCGAAACTTGACGGTGCAATCGTTGAGCGCTCTGTAATCTATACATGGACGAAGTCCACCATCCTTCTTTTGGACGAAAAAGAAGCCGGCTGATGCTGGAGACGTGGAAGGACGGATAAACCCCTTGGCGAGCTCTTCCTCGATGTATTTCTCCATAGCTTCAGTCTCGGGCTGGGACAGAGGAAAGATACGCCCCCTAGGCGGTGTAGCGTCAGGTAAGAGGTCAATGGCGCAGTCGTAAGAGCGATGAGGTGGTAATCTTGTGGCTTTATCCTTACTAAAGGCTTCAGTCAAGTCTTGGTACTCAGAGGGCAGGCGTTTAGACACGGTGTCATCAGGGGGTTCCTGAATGCTTCTTAGAATTAGTGGCTGGACAGTAGACAGGCAGTCAGAAAAACAGCTCTCACCCCAGCTGATGATTTGTCTGGAGGTCCATTGCAAAAGAGGGTCATGCTTGCGGAGCCAGGGCAACCCCAGTATGACAGGTGTGTGAGGAGCTTGTAGAATGTAAAACTGAATCAGTTCTCTGTGCAGCAGCCCAGTGCGCATGTTTAACTCCTGAGAGAGATGAGTGACGCGACCGGTGCCCAGCGGTCTACCATCAACAGCCTCGACAGAAAGGGAAGAAATGCATGGAATTAGAGAAATCATATGAAGTTCAGCAAATTCTTGTGACATAAAATTCCCTGCAGCGCCTGAATCCAACAAAGCTGTAGTGGGAACGATTTTGCCATTTACATTAAACTCGATGGGAACAGTTATACATGAATTAGGATTTAAACTGTCAAGAGTTAGACTCACCGCAGCATTATCTTTGGTAGATGGTCGATGAGGACAACTCTGACGATAGTGACCAGCCCCTCCGCAGTATAAGCACAGCCTTTGTGATCGACGACGTTCCTTCTCTTTATCTGTGATATGATAAGAGTTAATTTGCATAGGCTCACTTGAATCACATGGCAGGGAATTGTGGAAACGTGACACAGAAACACTGCGAGAGGAGGGCGCGGCGCGCGCGCCCGCTCGACGTGAGCGCATCAGGTTGTCGATTTGAATGGCGAGTTGGGCGAACTGATTGAAACTCCTTCCCTCATCGCGACATGCCAGCTCCGCTTGTAACTCGTGATTAAGACCACGCCGGAAAATCACCTTAAGAGAACTGTCAGTCCAGTTAGTCTGTGCGGCAAGAGTACAAAATTCAAGTGCATACTCAGCGGCTGTAGTCTGTCCTTGCGTGAGTTCCAGAAGTTGATCCTCCGCTCCTTTTCCTCCTTTGGAGTGTTCGAAAACGGCCCGGAATTCATGAAGGAATTCATCATACGAACGAAATGCTGAGCCATCCGTCCTCCAAACGGCCGTAATCCAGTCCAGTGCGCGGCCGGTAAGCAGGGAAGAGACGAAGGAAATCTTACTGGCGTCTGAAGCATGCGGTGAAGGCTGTTGGTTCAGAAACAGAGAACATTGAAGGATGAATCCCTTGCATTTACCTGGATTCCCGTCAAACTTCTCCGGTAATGCTGGTCTAAGGCTCGCGGCGGACTGAAGAGCCGAATCAGATGGGGCATTCGAAGATGGGGTACGTAGAGTTTGAATTGCTTTTACCAGTTCCTCAGTTACAGAAGTTAATCGGGAAAGCTGATGGTGATGCGTGGTCAGCTGCGAGGCTTGGGCGTTGATCGCTGCGGATAATGCCGTCATAGTTGCTGGATCCTCGTGTGGCGAAGCATTCTGTAACGAATCAGTAGGCAGAGGCAGATCCATATGCAACAACGTTTATTAACAAGAATGATAAGGAACTCAGGAGTACTGGGGTAAAACTGAACTGAAGTAGAAGGCAGGCAGCGTGCAAACGGAATCGGGGACAGGCTCGTGGTCGAGGCAGGCGGCAGGGCAAACAGAGTCCTAGGACAGGCGAATGGTCGAGGCAGGCGGCAGGCAGACAAGGTCAGGATCAGGCAATGGGTCGGGAGGCTGGCTGCAGACAATCAGAGGTAGATAGATAAGCAAAGGTCAGTAACACAGGTAGACTAGGTATTCAGAAAACGGCTTGGACATGCACACGTAGAGAGGCAATGCTTCGCAAAGAGCGCTCCGTGAATTAGGCAGATAAAGGCTGAGCAATGAGCGCTGATGCAGAACAGGTGGAAGAGATAACAGCGCAGATGATGTATACTAATAGGAAAGTATGCACTGCGCTAGTACTCGGGAGAGGGTGCTCGTGATTGAGAGGTGAGGAAATCAGGGAGACTGGACGCCGTAACAGCGGGCAGCAGCGCAAAGTTGATTATGCACTAATTTTAATATTTGATGCTTTGAAGTAGCAAATGAGAATCGCTAAAATTATTGAATATATTTTGAGACAAAGGTCTTCTTAATGATTTTCAGTTTTGTTCAAGGTAATTATACCAACAGTTTTCAAATTAAAGAACACAGACGCAGGCGGATCTTTTCCATGATGACCAAAACAATCTACCAAGAGCAGCGCAAATTAGCATCTGGTTTAAGACATGCTTTTTTTGGCGGTAAATAATGGCGCAAATACCAGTAAACTGACAAGCGCAAATCTTAGTAAATCACTTTACGTGATTAATTTAAATACTCTCCTCCCATAAATGTTGCGTCTGAAAGGTTAACTCCTACAAATGCAATAAGATCAGCTGCAAAAATGCCCATGTCTATGCCTTTTCAGTGCTAATTTTTCACTGCGTGTCTTTAGTAAATCCTGATATATATTTTTTTTTAAACGCCAAAAGAGGGTTTGTGCAGGGTTGGCAGGTATTTATCCAAGTCCTGAAAGAAAGACAAAATCATATTTTACACAAAAAATTAAGCCAAATAAAAATAAAACACTGTTAATAGTAACTGTTTTCAACATTGATAATAATAATTATAACAATAATACATTTTCTTGAGCACAAAAACCTGCCAAAAATAGATTAAATACTTTTGATCAAATAAATAGTGAGCATATGAGACTTCTTAAAAAAAAAAAAATAATAATAATAATCTTACCCCAAGCATTTGATCAATAGTGTAAATCACACCACATCTGCTGCACCACAAAGATTAGCCAATAAACCCACACTATGGACTGAGAAGCACATGTTGTGGCCAGTGGGCTCCATGACTCTCACCGCAGCCACAGGGAAGCCACCACCCCTCACCAGGACCAAACCCCTTGTCAGCACTCTCAGACCTTCACTCGTGGCAAAATCACAGTGAGAACATCATGCCCCCTTTCATTTGTCACAATATTCCCTTTGCAAACTTTTTCTCTTTTTAATATTTCATGTTCATGTTTATTTAAAAATACATGCCTCCACCACGGCCTGACACCACAGCCTCTGTGTATCTATTTGCCCAGCACACATCTTCCCTCAAACTCTTTTGCTTTATTTCTCTCCTCTTCAGTGTTGTATTTGGTTTCAAGTCATCAAACAATTAAGGCTAATTGCAGTGTAATAGATTTTCTTCATTTAATCACAACTCCCAATGTTATTTTCTCCCCTTCTCACAACATCTTTATTCATTCTCTCATTCTAGTTCTCTGACAACAAACAAACAGCGAGTAGTTTTGACTAATATATGATCCCATGTGGGCTCCGTCCTGCCCTTTCCTTCTTCACCCTCCCCCTTCTGCAATTCTGATTCCTTCTAATGTGTAAATATTTGTGCTCCTGCTCCTGTCTCCAATCTGTGACCTTATCAGTGCTATTCTGAGCTACAGACCATACAAAACCTGAAAAAGCAGTTCTTACTGAAGGTAATGTATATTCCCCAAAAAATGTTCATGGCAAACAAAGAGAAGAAAATGTAAGTATAAATCCTCTAATAAAAATAAATATGAATGATGAAGTCAAGCAAACAGCAGGTTGGGGCTATGCTACTACAAAAGGCACCTAGGCCATATTTCTAATGGAAAATTTGGATTAAAGCCCAGACAAGTAGAACAGATGAAAAAGAAACTCCTCTTGTGGGTCCAAAGAGATTTTTTTTTTTTTTTTTTTGTCTTAGCTGATGGTAAGGTCAGATGTAAACCTCAGAAGAGTGGAGGTAAAATAAAATATGCAAGTCTAATAGCATCAATTGATACAATTTCAAATTACTACTTATAAAATAGATAGTCACATACTGGTTTCTGATTGGTCAGTACATACAGCATTTTAACCATGCTAAGATCCATAATATTGCAACAGCTAATATGTCAAAAAAAAAAAAAAATCTTAAGACTTTCCTTCATCTTTGAAACACAAATGAGGATGAGAGATTTATCTCTCTAAGAGATTTATGCCCCTTCTCTGAAAGTCCCTTCATCAAAACACCACCAAAGTTCATAAAGACATTGTAAATGAAAACCATATTTTTATTTTTTTATTTAACCTTTATTTATCCAGGTAAACTGTTTGAGAACCACTTCTCATTTACAAACATGACCTGGCCAAGAGGCTACAGGAATAAATAGGGACATACTGGACAACTGTACATGTCAAACACATGACACATAAAACAAGCAATTTAATTAAAAAAGGTAGACAACAAAGAAAAGAGAAAAAGAAAAAGAATAAACTGCTTAAATATGTGTATAAATATGGTTCATAGGAGCAAGAGTCAACTATGTAATTTTGGAGGTTTTGCTTAAAGGTGGAGATTGGGATCAGAGATGTAAGTTTCAGGGTATTTTGTTGTATGTTCCAGTCATGTACTGCTGCAAAGCGGAAGGCATTACGTCCAAAGGTAGTTGAAGTAGAGGGGGTACTAAATTTAATCAAATTACTTGATCTTGTGTGATAGGCATTATGAGCAGCATGAAGAAGAGATGACAAATAGAGAGGTGTCTTGCCCAGGATTGTCTTGTATATGAAGAGAAACCAATGATGGAGCCGTCGGGTATAAAGGGAGGGCCAGCCCACCAGTTTATACAGGTCACAGTGATGAGTGTGAAAGGGTGCATTAGTGGCAAAACGGATGGCTGAATGATAGAGTGTGTCAAGTTTTTTTAGGGCTGTGTTTGGTGCCATTCTGTAGATAATATCGCCATAGTCCAAAATTGGCAGTACTGTCATCTTAACGAGGGTGCATTTGGTAGCATGAGTAAAGGAAGCTTTATTGCGGAAAAGAAAGGCTAGTCTAGCTTTGACTTTTGTTTGAAGGTTATTGATGTGTGTAATGAATGACAGGGATGAATCCAACCAGATACCTAGATATTTATATTTATTGACATACTCCGGAGCCATACCGTTCATGCAGGTGATTGTAAGTGGAGTCTCGGTGACCGGTTTTAGGCTAAAAATTATACATTTTGTCTTACTGGTGTTAATACGGAGGTGGAGATTTTCAAAGAACTGCTCTATAGAGGTGAAGCTGAGTTTAAGACTGGAAGCCGCAGAATTGAATTTTAATTATGAATTTAGTGAAATCCTTATATGAAATGCAAGACAAAAAAATTAATTGGTTCTCGCACATGAAGCAAGCATGTGAGCTTCCATTTACCAATTGGTTGGACTCTATGTATGTGGGTTAATCTTTGCTTAGAGGTTAGTAACCTTAATAAAAAGTAAAAAAATAAAAACTCAAGGTTGAGCTATAAAATATGTATGGCTAAAGGAGTTCTCTTACGAGAGGTTCTCTCGTATTGCGTAAGTAGCTTACGCTGCGGGAAAGTCTTCTTTCTCGAGATACTGAAGCCAAAAAATTATCCTTAATTATCCTTAAGACCTAGGGCAGGCTAGCTAGCGTGCCATTGGCTGCCCTGCGGCAACTGCAGCAGCCTATCGCTGAGCCCTTGGCGTGACGTCATGTCCAATGAGCGCGCTTGGCGCGCTTCATGCGTCACAGCCCGCGAAAAGGGGTGTGGCTTAGCGTATATAAGCGAGGCTCAGAGGCTGATTGACTGATTTCTGTCTCTTCAGCGAAGCTCTCCGCATCGCTGGACTCCGAGGAAGTCGCCGTCGAATCAATCGACCAGTACCCCGAGGATTTCAGCCTGAGGAAGCCGGCCGTCTTCGCCGCCTTCAGCATTCCCTGCCTGCTTCGCTATCCGGCGATTATATCCTTTTTACTGCTCTGTGTTGTGTGTTTGTGTGTTCGCCCCGCAACACACTCTGCATCTGAAAGAGCGCAAGGCGTTTCTTTCAAATTGCCTCGCTCATCCTGTGGCTCGTGCAGAGCCCCGCTCAGTGACAGAGACCGTCACGTGGTCTGCGCTCTCTGCCTGGGCCTTGACCACGCAGCCCGCGCCCTTTCCTCGGGCGGCTGCGAACAGTGTGAGGATATGTCGATGTCGACCCTGCGAACCTCTTCCTGCCCCGCCGCTCGAGCCCAGCTGCAGGCCGCTCTCAAGCTCAGCCTCCTGCACGCAGCTCTACACAGCGCTCGTCTCGGCCTCATATCTCTTCGCAGCGACGTCAGGGCGGCCGCCCTAGGTCGCGCTCGACCAGCCGTCACAGACCGCCGCCCCCCCCGGGGACCGCGGCCCAAGATAGCGTTGAAGCCCGAGCCTGCGAAGTCCTCCTAGCACCTGTAAGGAGGAAAAGATGGCTGAGTCCCGCCGCGGCCGGACTGCCATCAAAACACCCAGCTCTGTCAGTCCCCTTAAATCAGGCTACTGCAGCAGCTTACACCGCAGCCAACGAGCCAGTAACACTACTCGCTCGCCTGCACACAAACGCCGTTTTTACGGCGGCCCAGATAAATCTCAGAAAGAGTATAAATTCGGGTTTTCCGGCTCTGGCCGAAGGTGTCATAAGTGTAGAAAATGTGCCCACTCCCATGTGCTCACCACTACACACAAACACGGTCCCCATGGTAACGCGCTCAGGGCGCACTCTCATAAAGCGGACACACGCCGCTCGAGTACTAAGTGTAGTAAATGTGCCCACAACTCTGTGCTCACACCTACCCGCTGCTCGCTCTGCCACTCAGTTACCTCGGGTTACAGACCTTCTAAAGCTCCCAAACACTGGCCGTGTTATAAGTGTAAACTCTGCGCCCGCTCACGAGCACGCGCACTCACTTTCAGACACGATAACCCCCACACCGCTCTCGCGCCAGGGGTGTTCAGCAGCAAAACACGCTCCATCCATAGGGATCGAGCCATCATATGCTGTACAGCCAGCACTGTTTACCAGCCCCCGTATTCGAGCACCGGCGGCGCGCGCGCCGCTCCATCCTCTCTGATACAGGTTCCCCATCCCGCGCAGCACGGCGATCCGAACCCAGAGACCATTCGACCCCTAGCTATGCATGCAAAAGCATGGGAAGCTATTCAGGGCGCGTCAGAATGGGTGCTGAATACTATAAAACACGGCTATTCGCTTCAATTCGCTCGTCGCCCCCCGCGCTTTCTAGCGCAGACGGAGACGAAAGTGAGTTTAGAAGCACCGCACCTGCTTCAAGCAGAAATAGCGAAGCTGCTGCGCAAAGGGGCTATAGAACAGGTTCATCCTTCTCTGAGCGGGTCGGGCTTTTACAGCCGTTACTTCCTCGTACCCAAGAAGGACGGAGCGTTAAGACCTATTTTAGATCTGAGACATTTGAACAAAGCCCTCATGAGACGGCCATTCAAAATGATCACAACCAGACAAATCCTCGCGCAGATTCGCCCAGGAGACTGGTTTATCTCTCTCGATCTGAAGGACGCGTACTTTCAGATCCAGATAACTCCCCGTCACAGGCCATTCTTGAGATTCGCCTTCTACGGTCGAGTATATCAATACACAGTCCTGCCGTTCGGCCTGTCTTTAGCACCCCGTACGTTTACGAAGTGCATGGACACGGCTCTCGCTCCCCTGAGAAGACGATTGGCTTATTCTAGCGTAGTCAGAGACAGAGCTTGTGTCTCACAGAACAGTTCTTCTCAGCCATCTGGAAGGTCTGGGTCTCTCGGTCAACTGGACCAAGAGCTTGTTATCGCCCCATCAGTCAATTTCCTTTCTTGGAATAGAACTGGACTCGGTGGCTATGACGGCCAGATTGTCAGAGCAGCGCGCGCGCCGCATCAGTCAACTCGCCGCATCCTTCCAAGTAGGCAGCCAGGTTCCGCTGAGGACATTCCAGCGTATCCTGGGGCATATGGCTTCAGCTGCAGTGGTGCTCCAGCTGGGCTTATTGCGCATGCGCCCGCTCCAACGCTGGCTGAAAGTGTGCGTGCCCTACCGAGCCTGGGCGGCCGGCGGCTCGCGAGTCGGAGTGAATCAGGGCTGCATTTCAGCCCTGCAGCCCTGGCTGGCAGCCGAATGGTATCACACAGGAGTGACTATAGGAGTGATCTCACACCGGAAAGTTGTCTCGACAGACGCTTCCAACCAAGGTTGGGGAGCGCTCTTCGAAGGCAGACCGGTCTATGGCCGCTGGTCAGACCAGGAGAATCTCCTACACATAAACTGTCTAGAGATGCTCGCGGTCGAGAAAGCGCTCAAGCACTTCCTCCCATTCCTCCTAGGTCACCATGTTCTAGTCCACACGGACAATACATCGGTAGTGGCCTATGTGAATCGCCAGGGCGGTGTCAGATCGAAGACGCTCTGCACCCTGGCGGAACGCCTCCTCGTGTGGGCTCAGCACTCTCTGCGCTCGCTGAGAGCCGCGCATGTGCCTGGCCACCTGAACGAGGGCCCCGACAGACTGTCCAGGGACAATGTTCCCCCTGGGGAGTGGTCTCTACACCCCCAAACAGTCCAGTCACTGTGGCGCCGTTTCGGCAAAGCGAAAGTCGACCTTTTTGCGTCAAAAGACAACGCTCACTGCCCAGAGTTCTTTACGAAGAACGAGGAAGCGTTGGCCCAGACCTGGCCCAGCGGCCCGCTATATGCTTTTCCCCCGGTCTCTCTGTTGCCTCAGGTCATCAGGAGAGTCAGGAAGCGCGCCACACAGTGCTCCTCATAGCCCCGTACTGGGAGAACCAAGCTTGGTTCCCGGAACTAATACAGCTGGCAGACACAGTCCCCTGGCCGATACCGGTGAGGAGAGACCTTCTCTCTCAAGCCCGCGGCTCGATTTGGCATCCACATCCAGAGCGCTGGTCTATGCATTTATGGAGCCTCAACGGTTACCCGTTGATCTGCCACGAGGGGTTATGAACACGATCATACAATCTAGAGCCCCCTCTACGAGGCGGCTCTACACGTCTAAATGGTCTGTGTTTAGCAAATGGTGCACTGCCAAGGGGCTCAATCCACAGGCATGTGGGGTATCGCACGTATTGTGTTTCCTTCAAGAGCTGCTGGACGCGGGCAGGTCCCCCTCCACGCTAAAAGTTTATGTTGCGGCCATCTCAGCTTTCATTGACTCAGAGCTGGGCCGCGCATTAGGAAGGAACGAGTTCGTCACCCGCTTCCTTAGAGGAGCCAGGAGGATGAACCCCCCGCGACCCCCCTCAGTTCCTATGTGGGATCTTTCACTGGTCTTGGAGGCCCTGAAAACGCATCCCTTTGAACCCTTGGAAACTGTGGATATGAAATACCTCACGCTCAAAACCGTTTTTCTGATAGCTCTGTCTTCAGTCAAACGTGTGGGAGACCTTCACGCGTTATCTATTAACGCCGCGTGCCTCGAATTCAGACCTAATGACTCTAAAGTTATTCTCAAACCGAGGCATGGTTACGTCCCCAAAATATTGGGCACTCCCTTCAGAGCGCAGGTCATTTCTTTCTCAGCCCTGCCAACTTCCGGCAGCGAGGCCAATAGTAATCTCCTCTGCCCGGTCAGGGCGCTGAGAAACTACATCACACGCTCCGCCACTTTCAGGCGCTCGGAGCAGCTTTTTGTTTCGTTTAGAGGGCGCACCAAGGGTCTCACCTCCTCGAAACACAGCCTGTCCAGATGGATAGTGGACGCTATCGCAGCTGCTTATGCGTCTAAAGACCTGCAGTGCCCAATGGGCATTCGAGCTCACTCCACCAGAGGCATGGCCTCGTCGTGGGCGTGGTCCAGCGGGGTTTCCATTCACGACATTTGTACAGCGGCAGGCTGGGCCTCCCCCTCTACATTTGTTAGATTTTACAACCTGGAAGTTCCCGCCTTGCAGGCGAAAGTTTTATCAGTCTAAGTCTCGCGTAGACCGGCCCACTATCAGTGCGAGGGCTACGTTGGTTGATTTAGCTCTACTGGTTGAGCTGCACTATGCAGGGAATTGTCAGTTCGGACCGGCTGTGCCGCTCCGTGCTCCTTAGTATGTGCTTGTGTACTGCGCTAGCCTTCTACTGGCCGCCCGGCTCCCTGCTATCACGTTCCCCGGGCTCTCCCTGGGACTCATTCAGTGGATGCTGGGCGCGCACGGCGTTGACAAGGGAGTTCCCGCAGCGTAAGCTACTTATGCAATACGAGAGAACCTCTCGTAAGAGAACGTATCGGTACCTAACGTAACCTCTGTTCTCTCTAGAAGAGGGAACGAGTATTGCGTAACCCGCCGTGCTCGCGCCACAAGCTCACTCGCTTCAGCGACAGAAACCAGTGAAGCAGCCTCTGAGCCTCGCTTATATACGCTAAGTCACACCCCTTTTCGCGGGCTGTGACGCATGAAGCGCGCCAAGCGCGCTCATTGGACGTGACGTCACGCCAAGGGCTCAGCGATAGGCTGCTGCAGTTGCCGCAGGGCAGCCAATGGCACGCCAGCTAGCCTGCCCTAGGTCTGCATGCTGCCGCACTGCGTTGACAAGATTATTAAAAATTAAGGATAATTTTTTGGCTTCAGTATCTCGAGAAAGAAGACTTTCCCGCAGCGTAAGCTACTTACGCAATACTCGTTCCCTCTTCTAGAGAGAACAGAAGGTTACATTATATATATATATATATATATATATATATATATATTTATATATATATATAAAATATATGTATATATATATATGTATATATGTGTATATATATATATATATATGTATATGTGTGTATATATATATATATATATATATATATATATATATACATATACATATATATATATATATATATATATATATATATTCACACTATAATGTAGCTCTAAATGTAATATGTGTAATATGTGTAATACACACACACACACATATATATACAGTCTGAGCATAAGACTGTTGAAAATAACAGGTGGCACAATTGAGAGAATGCCCTGTGTGTTTAAAAAAATAAAATAAAATAAAATAAACTTATCAGGTTATCACTGCTACTGGTGTCATTCTCTGTAAAATGTATATTATACTGTAAAATCTGAATTGAATGAATTGCATGTACAAATATATATGTAGATTGTATATGTTCAAGTGAACAAATTGGTATCATTGATACATGTAAACATTTGTGTATAATTCAATAATTATGATTTCATCACAATTTCACTTATTTTAAACTTTTTTGTGCCATTTAGGTTTTGGTCATGCATAGTTTTTTTTTTTTTTTTTACTTTAGAAACTGACAAATTTCAAGTTCTCCCATTGGAAGGCTGGACTGTGTGTGTGTTTGGTGGACCTGGTAGGTTACAAAAAAAACATATTGCAATGAAGCAATCTTTTCTTTTTTTTATATGCTCAATCTTTGAGAAGTGTGGGCTGGTTGTTGTTCCTGCGCCTTCTTTTCAATACTGAGGAGACCCCGAGGCTGAACAGCAGCTCAGAACAAGAGAATACAATCAATGCCTGTGGTACATCTCCAGTTCTGAATACAACATAGGGATCTAGTGATACTAGTCACACTGATCCTCAACCACCCTATGACACCCTTGTTACAGGCATTTCTGCCTCTATTGGTTAGTCGTCCAAGGCACAGGTTACATCAATCCACCCGATTTCAAAAACGAGAGAAGATGCATGTGAGGTTTGAGGGATACTCTACTGGAACACGAACATCTCTTTTGTATCCACCTTTGATGATTGTCCAGTTGTCTATTAAGCTACCTTCTATAGCTCAATAAATTCCCCACTGAAAGGGTTTCAGGACAAGTACGGCGGATACAACTCGTTTCACTTTACGAGCTTTTATTTCGTACACATAACGCTACAAAACACTCTCTGACGTTATATTAGGTTAGGTTGTAAACCTGCAATAAAACACAAACACCAAAATTAACTAATAAAATTACACAATCATATTCAATATCAACCTAAATGACTAGCAATGCTAGTTTATAGTCACTCACCGGTAAGGCGTACCAGTCCTGAACTTCAACTAAATGAAAATGAAACCTAAAGGCAAGACGACGCCTGCGCACTGTAACTAATTCAGATTATAACGTATTGCATAAAATATAACTATGCACATAAACATAAATATGACTGCCTTTGTAATAAGTCGGTAAATGTACACACTTATTTTCTCATATAACCAGAACATAATAATAATGTCCATCACTCGTAATATATATATATTTATATATATGTAAAACACTAGTTAACATGCTGGAAAGTTCTACACTGTAAAAACTAAAGGAGCCTGAAGTATCCTGTTGGAGGAACTTCAAAATGTAATTTTGGTGCCTCAAAGCTCTTTCTCCTATAGTAGGGTTACTGGAGGAGCATTGACAATCTTTGAGGTTCTTGCTGGAACTTATGGGATCCTTTAAGCACTTTGTATTTACTTCAGAGGTTCTGGAGTCACCTTTTCATTACCATGAGACCTCGAAGTGCTTTGGGGGAAAATAGAGGAACTTAAATGCGATAAAAGGGTTATTGGAAGATCTTTTAACATTTAAGTGGTTCCTGGAAGATCTCTTATGTTAAAGCCAGCATCTGGAGGAACCCAATGGTTCAGTGAGGCCCGAATTAGATTATTATTCTATTATTATTATTATTATCCTATTATTATTATTATTATTATTATAGGCTACTTAAGTTTGATTCAGTATACATACCCAGGTGAAAAAGACGTACTATTAAATGTATTAAAAATGTACATGTGTTTTTAGTAGACCTACAATACAAATATACTTTAATGCATTTTTATTATTATTATTATAGGCAAGTTTGATTCAGTATACATACCCAGGTGAAAAAGATGTACTATTAAATGTATTAAAATGTACTTGAGTGTGTTTTTAGTAGACCTACAATACAAATATACTTTAATGCATTTTTAATACATTTAACAGTAACCTAGTCTTTTTCACTTGGGTAGCTTACATATATTTAGTATAGGCCTATTTTATTAAGTCATTTAAACCTTAAACAACAACACTAAATAATAATAATATTATATGAAGAAGAAGAAGCAGGAGGAGAAAAGTATTATTCTGTCACGAAACTGCTGCTATTCCTCTGCTGTCGTCGCTTCAGTGATCCTCGCGCTGCTCGCGCGCAACAAAGCTCAGCTGATCGTCATCAGGAAACTAAGTAACGGCTCCTCTCATCAAAGCTTCCGCCGTTTATTCGGCTCTCCATTACAAGGTTTGAAAACTCGCCAAATAAATATAAATACAGAGTCTTCTCACTATATATTTAAACACACATATATATAAACTAAATTTATTATAGGCCTACATTACTACGTTTTTACAGTGTTTACCACTCGTTTATTGCACAGTATCTGGTATGAAGGTTTTAGCCGCGATGCTAACTAACGTTACGTTGATCTAATGAACAAATGGAAATGATTGACTTATTGTCTTAGATTGATTTAGTCATTCAATTCAACATTTTGTACAACTGTGTCTTCAAATTGCTGATATAGCCTAACTACTTTAGAAAATTCTCTGATTCTTGGCGTTTGTTATGAATAACAAAAACAGGTTATAGTTTGCTCTGTTTTTGTTTAGCCTAACGTTAACTTTACTTACTACAGGTGCCCTCATTCTCTCTCCATTTACTGGTCAATAAATATTATGTTGTGAATAATCAGCTTTGTTCTTTTGTTTCCCCAGAACAACCATTACATTTCTAAAATAATCTGAACATTTCAGTGGCAACATTGAATTACAGTAAGTTACCTGCACCACATGCAAGTACTTTATTACTATGAACTTTCTCTGTGTGAAATTGTATTGTTTGACTGTGTACTTGTGTTTTTTAATCAGTTAATCTCTGAAAATCTTTTCTCATGATCTCAAATCTCATTCATGTTACTCAGAAAAATAATATCACAGGTTTGATTAACAAAAAATGCTATAGACATTTTAACTCTGAATTATAACTTCAAGTTTAGTCTTTTTCGACAAAAAAAAAAAAAGAAAATAGGAAAAAGCAATTAGGCTTCAGAAGACTTGCAACACAACCCATAACACATGAGTTGTGAACTCATTGATTATTTTTAGGATCTTTTCTGGGACATTTTTGGAGCTTAACCATTTTCACATAAATTGTTGCATTGAATTGAACTAGACAAGAGTACATAAGAATGGTTTCATGAATGATTTACACATTTGTTTTCTGCTTGTGTTTCATGCAGTGAAATCGAACGGTGACTGGGGTTGCATTATGCCTGAGATCTGCTTTTGGGTTCCACAGACAGAAAGTCAAACAGGTTTGGAACGTCACAAGGCTGAGGAAATTATTTAAATTGCACAACTATCACTTTAATAACATTACTAACAGCAAATTTTGTACTTTGCAGGGATCTCGGTAAGCTGAAATACAAGTTTGATCAAGAATAAAAATCCTCCTGTAGACCTGAAAATCACTGAAGTGCCTGGACCGACCATCCACCAGAAAAGACGAAAAACAAACGGAAAACGATGCTGTACCTTTTCACTTTTCCAACTCGTTAAGTACCTCACACCAGCTTGGTCCCATAGTGACATTTTTGACCACAAACGAAATTGCTGATCGTGTGGATTCTTATTGAAATGACTGAATTCACCAGTGAACATTCACAGAACAACAGATCATTTTACTGCACCTTAACTCTGTTTCCGGGTCGAAGCCTCTACTTCCTCTATCTTGTTTCATGAGAATACTCAACAACCATTTATGAACACTGTTGATTCAAGTCACACATTTAAGCTTTTCAAAAGCCATAGTGTACATTACAGTCTCCAGTCTAACGGCATCCCGGACTTCAACATTTTATGATTCAAAATAGCTGAATAACTAACCATCAGAGATTTCAGTATAGAGATAAAGGTTACAGCACAATTAGTGTATATTAGCACTGTTTGTTTGTTTTTGGCATCTGATAGAGCTTTTGGACTTGGAAACAGTAATGTCAGACTTACCATCGGACTGAAACACAAATGTTTTAAAGTTAAGTATGATGGACATTTTTAATTAGTTCAAATGTAATTTTTTTACATTGATTTATTTCGTGGAACATATGTGTTTCCATGCATTTTGTTGAGATGTCTTTTCTTGTTTATCTATTGTATATACATGGTTGATTATTCATGTTGCTTATGTATTATACTATTTTTTGTGTATTCATTGATATTAATCTGTAGTTAGCTTTTTTCCCCATGTGCATGGAAGTGTATGTATAAAAATGAATATCAAATATGTAATAAACAATTCTAATTTTGTATTTGGTTCAATTTGTTTATTATAATAGATGTCAAAGGTAACCATACTGTAGTAACAACATGAAATTAAATATTTAAAAAAAATTAAATTTGGTTCCTGGAGGCACCCAAAGTGGTTCCACACAGAGCCTAATATAAGAGTTCCTCAGGAAACCTGTGTGGTTCCTCAGAGAACCGGCCCTTTTTAAAGGGTGCCTAGAGGATCTACAGACGGTTCCGCCGGTGTGGCGAAGTGAAGAACCCCAAAAGGTTCCTCCAGGCACCTTTTATTTTTACAGTGTACAATGATCAAAAATGAGGTCCAGATGTTAATGATTATGCCGTCCCGCTTGAGGTTCTTGTTTGATTGTTGTCACCCAGGGCAATAGAAACATACACAGAGGGCTCGCCCTCACATGTGAATATTTAGGAGTATATGGGAGATGAGTTGTCATGTCACTATGTCTGAAACCTGAATAAGAGCTGAATGAATCTGGCAACATGCAGTACATCGCAGCATAAGACTCCAGCCCCTGAAGGCCTTTTGCTTAGAGGCATAGTCAGAAACAGCTGGATAGTACCTCTGGCTCAGTCACTAAGTTGCATGTTTATCGGTTTATCTGCTTAATTCAGAATAATTCTCTGGGCAGATGTTTCTTCTCAGTGCTGTAAACCTCATCCATCTCAATTAGTCTAGTCTGAACACATAACACAAGCAGTAATGAGGTATGGGCTAAAGCAATAAACCATGCTAAACTGTGTAAATATGAAATGGTCAGAGCAGTGAATACTCACACCAAATTAAACTAGATTATATGCATTTTGTTTTACCAGCCTGTCACTTATCTTTTAGAGCAACTCATCATAGCATTAAGTGATACATTGGATGTGTCAAAGTGAGCTACTGCTAGAATTTTAGTATTATTAGTTATACTCCTGTGAGGTATAAATACATCCCGTGTAATTAGAAATCCTACATTTCGGTGTATGTCATCTGAACTGTGTAATTATGAATAGTAATGCCTGTTAAATTATGTTGCATAAAAGTGAAGCTATAGATTGTGTAATTAAACGTGTTCTGGGCAAATGCACTGTACAACTCTGGGTCATCATGTTTTGTGAACAAACATTTAACTTTACAGCACATTCTGAATCATACACATCTTTGAAATGTTCTAAATGTCAGGGGACGTTTTAGAGATGTATTACAGATCAGCAAGCGCCAAAAACAAACCCATCTTCCAGGGCACATCAAAACCATGGCAGTTTCTTTCTTTTTTTTAGGAATGAATACTTTTTATTCACAATAATGTATTCAACTCAAAAGTGTCTCTAAAGACATTTATAATGTTTCAATAGTTTTATATTTAATAAAAAAAAGTAGTCTTTTGAACTATTCATCAAAGAATCCTAGAAAAATAATAAATGTTTTTGTGCACCAAATAATAATTATTTCTGAAGGATCATGTGACACTGAAAACTGGAGTAATGATGCTGAAATTTTACAGGAAAAATATATTACAGTTTTTCTGAATTACTAAAACACATTTCTCAAAACCATCACCCACTTACTCAAGACCTTAAACACAAAACCAAATATTCAACTAAGTTCAGAGAACATCTGACTCTTCTGGCAAAATCCAGTAATTGACTCAAAATCATACATTACTTTCAGATCATACACACATCAGTCAATTTATAAACAGTGCAGATCATTAATTGAACACTATAAAACAGCAAAATGAAGAGCACAGCATCCAAAGCATGCAGTTACAGAAAAGATGTTATAACAGTAAACACATTTTGCAATTATGTACAAGAGTAATCGCAACTTAAGGTGAATAATTTGTATACTGTATGAACTGCTTGTAGTATTGTACCGAGTATTGTTCTGAATATTACTGAATGCCTGTATATTCAACACTTGCATACTGTAAAAATACAGTAGTCCAACTGCAAAAGCCAAAAAGTCCGGCCTGAGAACTTTTTCTACATCACAGGCAGTGTTGTCTCTTGCCAGGCAAAGGGGAAAACCCTCCAGCTTTGACAAAACTGTCCACACCTTGCTCTATCTCGTCCTCATCCTCTTCCTCCTTAGTGCGAAATGTGTTTTAGAGAGTGAGAATGTGTTTAGAGTTTTGCAAAAAGATTGCTTAGAGAGTCTAACAACCAGCACTTGTTTAGGGTTTTACAGAAATAGTGAATTATTTGACACATTGGTTTAGGCCTTGTTTCAGAGAATGGGGTTTAGTGTTTTAGCAATTCAGAAAAACTATAAAATAGAAAAACATTATTTTAAATTACAATAATATTTGACAATATTACTGTTTTTATTGTACTTTTTCAAATTTTTAAAAAAAATTTAACAACCAAGACAATAGTTTTCTAAGGTCGTCATTTAGGTGTTGTTCACACAATAAACACTGAGTATTCTCACATTTGACTCATTTGATGTACAGCTTTTTGCACACAGCTGGGAAGTACACATATTTGGACATGGGGTAGATTACTTACAGCAATTATATTGATGCACCAAACCAGAGCCGATGAGAAATAAATCCAAGTTTGTCATTGCAGATAATCACCTTTGAGTGAAGGGGAGCAGGGTAATCATTTTTATGTTAAAGAACTGCGAGCTAAACATTAATCACATGCTGTCAGGCTGTAGCATGGGTAATAAACTGTGAGGAGACGGCATACATTTCTTTTAAAACATTCAGACTACAGTAAAGTTCAACTTCTCTTGTTCGGTGATTCTATAACCTGATACAATGAGTATAAAAGGATAAAGGCTGTGAGTTACCCATGATTTTTTCTTAATAAATGCAGCTGTCACTTGCTCTCATCTACATTTGAAATGTTTAATGAATTTGGTTAAAAAGCATAGATCAAAATGGCATCTAAAACGCTGACAGTCATAGATGAAAGAATCAAATCTGTTTAATGTCACAAACAGCACATCTACAATGAAATAGTGTTCATATTATCCTGGAGTAGAACATTTATAGGCTTCAAAACTGTTATTTTAGTACTTAGCAAAGTTTCAGATGGAATCTTCCAACATTACAGAAAATGCGCTTTTTTTTAAATTCCACAAAATATCTCTGTGTGGTTTGTCAGAATAGTAACACAATCTCAAACGCAGTTTGGTTTGAAAAGCACAGCCTATAGTACATACATTCTCTCTTCAAACAAAGACAGAGATGCAAGAGGCGAGCAGAGTCAGAGGAATGAGTAAGAGAGAGAGAGAGAGAGAGAGAGAGAGAGAGTCAGAGTCAGAGGGATGTGAGAGAGAGAGAGGGAGATTGGATGAGGGTATGTGGTCCGGTAGGATTATAGCGTGTGTGTGTGTGTGTGTGTGTGTGTGTGTGTGTGTGTGTGTGTGTGTGTGTGTGTGTGTGTGTGTGTGTGTGTGTGTGTGTGTGTGTGTGTGTTTTTGTTTATATTACATTGTGGGAACCAAATGGCCCCACAAGGATAGTAAAACCTGAGATCACCTCCATTGTGGGGACCAGCCAGCGGGCCCCATGAGGGAAATGGGTTAATAAACATACTAAATTATATTTTTTTGAAAATGTAAAAATGCAGAAAGTTTTCTAGGGGTAGGGTTAGTGTAAGGGGACAGAATATACAGTTTGTACTGTATAAAAACCATTACGTCTATGGAGAGTCCCTACAAAGATACTGTATGTGCGCCTGTGTGAGTGTGTGTGTGTGTGTGTGTGTGTGTGTGTGTGTGTGTGTGTGTGTGTGTGTGTGTGTGTGTGTGTGTGTGTGTGTGTGTGTGTGTGTGTGTGTGTGTGTGTGTGTGTGTGAGAGAAAGAGAGAGTGAGTGAGTGAGTGAGTGAGTGAGTGAGCGACACTTTTTGACTTTTAACATCTCTTTAATTACAATCTATACCAAAAAATACATACACCTTTAACACATTACTTCATAAATACATACTCCTAATAAAACATCTTTACAATTAAAAATAAAAATCAGCTTCTTTTACAACAATACATTACATCCTTCCTCTTCACTGGGTTGACATAAAATATTTCCAACACCCCATAAATAGAAGAAAGATTCAGTATCATTCACCAATTCATAATACTTATACTCCATAACGTCTCGGGTTATGACTATAACCCTTGTTCCCTGAGAAGGGAACGAGACACTGCGTCGTTGAAAACGACTCTTTGGGGACGCTCCCTTAGCATGCGCCTCTGAAGTTTGAATGAAACTAATCCAATCCTGATTGGTGTTGCGTCATGACGTAACATGTGACGGCATAACCGGATGCATAAAAGTGACGCTGGCACACACACACATTAGCCTCGCAATGAAGCAAGCCGCTCTCAGGCATTGAGGGACGTGGCAGGATGACGCAGTGTCTCGTTCCCTTCTCAGGGAACAAGGGTTATAGTCATAACCCGAGACGTTCCCTTTCGAGGGAACTCGCACTGCGTCGTTGAAAACGACTCTTTGGGGAACGAATGCCCACTAGGCCACGCACCGAGAAAAGGCCTGCCCTAGAGTGAAACTGAACTCAGGCACCCATCTAGGACGAGAGCACATGTGCGCCAGGCGTACTAGGGAGGTGCAGACTATAAAACCTGATAAAAGTGTGTGGGGTAGCCCGACCGGCTTGCCTCACAGATCTCCTGGAGGGGCACTCCCAAGAGGAGGGCTCTAGAGGACACCATGCCTCTAGTAGAATGAGCCCTTACGGCCAAAGGTGAAGGCAAATTGCGCACCTTGTAGGCCTACTTATGGTTTGTTTAGCCGTGAGCCCCTCATTAGATGACCCGAAACACACTACAGTAAGTCCGACCTCCTCCAAGAAGAGGACCTCTCAAGGTAATACTCGGAACTCTGACTGGCAGAGCAAGGAACCTCTTCTCTTCTGCCGAAACATGTGGTGGAGGATGAAATGCTTGCAGGACCATGGACCTAGCCAAGTTAAATTGCACTTAAGGCACATAGCTGGGTCTCGGATGCAGGATGGCCTTAACTCCGCCGGGGCAAACCCCAAGCAAGCTGGCGTTAATGCCAGGGCTTGGAGGTCTCCCTGTCTCTTTATAAGAAGTAGCTAAGAGAAAGGCTATCTAGAACGTGAGATCCTAGGCAAAGCCGACTGAAGGGATTCGAAGGGAGCCAGGGATAGCCCTTCGAGAACCACCGCCAGGTACCAGGAAGGAACCCTGGACCTGACTGTCAGTCTCATCCTCTATGTACCAAGGAAAAATAGTATGACCAGATGGTGCCTCCCCAAAGGCCCAATATTCAGTGGTGCATGGAACACCGCAATGGCATCCATGTGCACCATCCATGTGGACGGGGAGAGATTCGCAGAGAACGATCTTGAAGAAAATCCAGAACTGAAGCCACTGGGCAGTTAACAGGGCCTAACTCATGTCCTCTATACCAAGTGGAAGAACATTCCACTTAAGGCCATATAATCTCCTAGTAGACGGAACCCCAGAGATAAGTATGGTTCCGTGCACCCCAAATGATAGAACAGCATTTAGGTACTGAGCCCCCTCAGAGGCCAGACCCACAATCCTCTGGGCGAGGATGGAATATAGTACCCTCCGCCTAAGATAACAGATCCCTCCTCAGAGGAATCTGCCATGGCGGAGCTATCAGGAGTGAAATTAAATCCGAAAACCATACTCGGGCCGGCCAAAACGGGGCTACCAGAAGAAGACTGATGCCCTCCTGACGGACCCTCTCCAGGACTCCCGGGAGCAGAGCGATCGGGGGAAAAGCGTACAGGCGAAGCCTCGGCCAGGCCTGTACCATGGCATCCAACCCCAACGGGGCTGGATGAGTGAGGGAGAACCAAAGTGGACAGTGGGACGTCTCTTGAGATGCAACAGATCCACTTCCATTGGTCCAAACCTCTGCCATATCAGCTCCACCACCTCTGGATGGAGTCTCTATTCCCCGGGCCTCAGCCCCTGCCTTGACAGGATGTCTGCTCCCTGATTCTGAACCCCCGGGACATATATTGCTCTTATAGATAATATTTTCCCTTGGGACCATAAAATAATCTGATGCGCCAATCTGGATAGAGGGCGCGATCTGAGTCCCCCTTGTCGGTTCAGATACGCTACCACTGATGTATTGTCCGAACGTATCAAGACGTGGTAACCTTTGATGTCTGGGAGGAAACTCCTCAGAGCCCTGAACACAGCCAACATTTCTAGGCAATTTATATGCCAAGAATGATGAAGGTCCTGCCACAGACCCCTGGCAAAGCGCCAATAACCGCGCCCCAGCCAGTGAGGGAAGCGTCTGTTGAAATGGTTTTCCGGCGACATGACGCCCCTAATACTGGCCCTTGGTAAAAGAACCAAGATTTCTTCCATATTAATAAGGAACGAAGGCATCTGCGGGTAACCTTTATTATACGGAATGGATTCCCCTTGGGGGAAAAACCCTTGGCTTTGAGCCACCACTGAAGGGGCCTCATGTGAAGAAGGCCCAAAAGAATTATGTTGGACGCCGCTGCCATGAGGCCCAGCAGTCTTTGAAATTGCTTTACAGTGATGGCCTGGCCTAGCTTTATCCCTGACACCATGGTCAGGATGGATTTCGATACGTGCGGGAGACATACGTGCCTGCATCGTAACCGAATTCCATACTATGCCCAGAAAAGTAGTTTTCTGAGCTGGTTCTAACACACTTTTCCTAGTGTTGAGTCTCAACCCCAATTTCTGAATGTGGCCAAGAACGACATCTCAATGCCGAATTGCCATTTCTCGAGACTGGGCCAATATGAGCCAGTCATCGATATAATTCAGAATACGGATGCCCTGAAGCCTCAGTGGAGCCAGAGCTGCATCCATACACTTAGTGAACGTGTGGGGGGAGAGTGCTAGACCGCACGGAAGAACACGATATTGGTACGCTTCGCCCCCGAAAGCGAACCTCAGGAACCTCCTGTGACATGGAAGGATGGAGACATAAAAATAGGCGTCCTTTAGATCTATCGTGACAAACCAATCCTCGGATCTGATTTGATTCACGATGATGGGACCAGTGAGCATCTTGAACCTGAATCTCCTCAGAGAACGATTCAACTGCCTCAAATCTAAAATCGGCCTCAGCCCGCCATCCTCCTTTGGAACTATAAAGTACCGGCTGTAAAACCCGGACTCTTTCTCTGGTAGGGGAACAATTTATATGGCCCCTTTGACCAGTAGAGTTCTGTACCTCTTGTTCCATAACCCGAGCCTGTTCTGGAACCACTGCAGTCAGTACCACCCCAGCAAACTTGGGAGGTCGGTGACCGAACTGCAGTCTTTACCCATATTTTATAATATTCAGGACCCATATAGATATATTCGGAAGGCGTTGCCATTCTTCTACAAAATCTACTAAGGGAACCAGCCCCTCGAGACTGACCTCGGGTGTTTTTCGAGCACTATTCTCGACCTCCTGAAGCGGAGGACCGGCAGGAAAAAGTCGAGAAAGATTTTGTGACCATAGACGGTGCCCTATTGCAAGCTTTTGGGGTGAACGCCACGGTGTGCGTTCGCTGGAAATCATTGTGGCCCGAAGCGCACTTTACGGCGGGATACAGATATCAATTTCCTGAGGGCTCCCCCAGAGGGGAGACTCTTTGGGTTTCGTTCTCGACACCCTGAAGCGGAGGACCGGCAGGGAAAAATCTTAAACGATTTTTGACGTTCGCTGCTCATCATTTTAATTCTTCAGAATTAAATGCAGCCAAAAACACTCGATAAGTGAAACACGGTCTGGATGGTAGGTTGAATTAAAATATCTAATTTCTTAAAGTCAGATAATATATTCCATCATTTCAATTCCATCATATTAATTCATAGAATTGAATGCAGCCATAATCGCCAGACAATACTGTTTTAATATTTATTTATACGGTCTCGTAA
Organism: Scardinius erythrophthalmus; assembly: GCF_964197995.2. Classification (NCBI taxonomy): domain Eukaryota; kingdom Metazoa; phylum Chordata; class Actinopteri; order Cypriniformes; family Leuciscidae; genus Scardinius; species Scardinius erythrophthalmus. The sequence continues at coordinate 26,371,293 of NC_138222.1, forward strand.
TCTACACGCTGCCTCGGCAAACGCGAGATTCGAGCCGTTACAATATATTTGGCTTTCATCCCTCGAGAAGAAAGTCATCAGGTGCGAGGTTGAAACATCCGACAGCGCACGGATTGCACTCGCGCCGATATATTTCTCAATGAACACTGCCAGCACCCTCAGGAGCTGATTGTGAATGCCTCGCACCCAAACAGTATTATTTCACAGATCGCATGTGTCCCTTTTATTGCAGACTCGTAATCTAAGCGCTGCCTCAACAAACGCGAGATTCGAGTCGTTCACGATATATTTGGCTTTCATCTCTTCGAAAAGAAAGTCAACGGGCTCGAGGCTGAAACATCCAAAACGCACGGCTGTGTGCGTCGAGATATTTCTTAAAAACCACAGCCAGCACCCTCAGGAGCTGACAGTGCATGCCTCGCACCCACACAGAATCTTTATTGCAGAGTAGCCGTCATCTACGCGCTGCCTCGACAAACGCGAGATCCGAGCTATAGATTCTGTATTGCAATGTAGTGGGACAACTTTTTATTTTTTATTTTGGGTTACAACAACACCGGCGAGTGTGACTCATGTTCCTCGTTCCCGATGCTGAGCACATCCACTTCCTCAGAAGCAGATAGCTCGAGCATCGGGCACTCGTCACGGGCAGAAGAAGCCACATCGCGGGCTTTTGCGTCGTGAGCGAGCGTTATAGAATCTGCGGATGATGAACATGAAAGTGCCTCGGCAGTCTCGTTCTCATCCGCGAGATCCTTCTGCGATCCCCACGATCTAAGCCACCGCGCCGCCTCAACGGACGCGGGACCCGAACCGCAGGGATTGCGAGCCAAGTGGGAGCGCAGCACTCTATAGTACTTTCACAGTGTTCACAGGCAGCCCCCTCGAGAACTGCCTGTGCATGCTGCGCTCCTAACAGTGTACACACAACTGATGCGTGTCTCCACCCGTGAGAAATATAGGGCAGGGGTGCACACACTTAGTGTATCCTTCACTCGCCATAATATAGAGGATTCCACTGACAAACAACATCAAATAAGACAGACAGTTTCACAGAGAGCGCTTGCTGAAGAGCGAAAGCTAATGTGTGTGTGTGCCAGCGTCACTTTTATGCATCCGGTTATGCCGTCACATGTTACGTCATGACGCAACACCAATCAGGATTGGATTAGTTTCATTCATACTTCAGAGGCGCACGCTAAGGGAGCGTCCCCAAAGAGTCGTTTTCAACGACGCAGTGCGAGTTCCCTCGAAAGGGAACCAGCCTAGTTTTTACCAGAGCTCTGAACATGTTCAAAGGATCAGTATCACTATTAAACTGCATTTTTCTCTTTCTTGTCAGCCAAATTGCCATTTTTGCCTTACCAAAGAAAACATTAAATCAAAACAATTTTGCTTTTATTCGAGGCGCTATATTTTGGTCCAAAAAAAACAAAACTAAAATTATGGCTCAAGTCTTTTAACACCCCAAGAAATCCTAATAGCCTTAAACATCCAATAAATATTTGAAAAACTGTTTCTGGTAGACCACAAAACAGACACTCTTCTCCTTGCAAAGAATTTAGATGAACTTTATAACGGTTTGTTGCTAAAATCCAATGAGAAATCCTCCATTGCAAATCTCCACTTCTTTTCTCAATTGGTTTCTTGTCCTCCAACATCCTTTTGGCGAGGCCCCTGATTCAACAAAATTAGTCCATTTTGTCTCTGGAAGATCTTTCAATGCTCTTAAATTCAAAGAGAAAATTCAATGTCAAAGAGACAAACTTCAGGTATTGTAAAAGAAAGTAATCTTCCATCAACCTCCTGCCAATCTCCTACATTTACACCCACCCTGATGCTGGGGAATACGGCCTCAACCATTTCTGCTTGCAAATGGTATTACAGTAAAAGAATCCTGCATCTCAGCTATTCATTTTTCAACAGTCCGAACAGAATGAATATCACAATCTCCATGGCCAGTTTTTCTGCAGAAATCCATTTGTCCCTTACCCGAAGATGACAGATTTTACATATTCCTGCTTTAACCAAGCTTGCGCAGACATCTTTAGATTTTAACATCACACTAGGTAAAAGAGGATTAAAAAAAATCAAAGCTTCTTCAAGAACCCACTCATGGACAGCTCTTTTTTAACAACAAATATTTGCCACACATTTAAGACTGATGCATAAAAAGAAGAGAGTCCATTAAAAACCACTTCCTTCAAATTCACAAAAAATAGGTGTCTATCCAAGTTCATCCGCCCCGCTCTTAGTAAAGCACAAGCTATTTCTGTCCAGTTCTGAGAATGATTATATAGGAGTCTTTGTACAATCTGCAGTCTAAACGCAGCTACATTGGACTTAATGTCCATAAGGCCTTGGTCTCCTTCACTTAACTGCAGATACAGTACTGATTCTCTTAACCAGTGTTGTCCATTCCAGAAAAAAATGACCAACACTAATGAATTAATTTCCCTAATGAATTAATCTGGTGGGTTTAACACAATTAATTTATGCCATAAAATAGAGGTGGCAAGATTATTTATGACCAGCACTCTCCTTCTATATAATAATTGAGGTAAAATCCAATTCCATTTTGATAATATATTACAAATTTTATCTTTAACACCTTCCCAGTTTTTTCTTTGATATATTTCTGAACCTGAAAATATATGCCTAAAAACTTAAATCCATCTTTTTCCCACTTTACATGTCCAGGGATAACAGGTTTTGCATTGACATGACAGCATTTATCTTTATCATTGCACCAAAATGCTTCCGTTTTACTCCAGTTCAGTTTTGCAGATGACGCTCTCTCATATAAAGAGATTCTGTAAATAACAACATCAATATCTCTTTGATCTTTCACAATTGCAGTAATATTGTCTGCATATATGCTGTTAACTTAAACGCATTGCAGTTACTATCAACATTTAGACCAGACAGTTCTTTTCTTTTGTTCCACTGCTAAAGCGTATAACTGGCCAGACAGTGGGCATCCTTGTCTTATACCTTTCAGGCTGGATTGGATTGCTTGTATCAGAACCAATACTGACCTTTTTAAAGGATCTGTATCAGTCAGATGTGACCGATGTAAATCCAATACTGCGAGTGTTTGTCATGCTCGATACTTTCAAACTCAGGAGAAGACTGTTAAAGAACACCATATAATTGCTTAGCTGGATGAAATGTCATTCTCTATTGTACACATTTGAACTGCTTTGTCAATTTACAGTTGCATAGTCACTGTTGTTTTTGAATCTGACATGTGTACTACTTTTTAATGTATTTTTATTGATTTTTTTTTTACTTTTTTGTTGGTGTTACATTGGTTTAAATTTATGCTGAACTTTTTATTTATCATGAATTATTGCTTAAGACATTTACTGTGACAAAAATAGGAATGAGTGTTGTATTGTTGTGGAGAAATGAGACAGGTAAAGAAAACTGGTGCAGAAATCTACAAATGTCAAAAATCGTTATATATAATTATTTTAACACACAGTGCCTTGCAAAATTTACCCCTTCATTTTTTTCCACATTTTGTTATGTTAAACTACTGTAGATTACCTTTTTTTTTTTTTTTTTTTTTTTTAGAACATTCTACACACCATGCACAATAATGACAAAGGAAAAACTGAAATAAGTACAATGCATAAGTATTTGTACCCTTAACTCAGTATAGTTAAAGCATCTTTATAGCCTCAAGTATTTTTGGGTACGATGTGACAAATTTTGCACATCAGCATTTGGTGATTGAAAATTCCATGTGGGTTTTCATGTGTCTTCACTGAGGAGAGGCTTGAGTTTGACCACTTGTTGCAGTGATGTTTGTCCTTGTGTAAATTTCTCCCATCTCCATACATGATCATGAAGCTCAACCAGAGTGACCAACAGCTTCTTGGTTGGCTCTTCTCCATCGATTGCTCTGTTTGGCCAGGAGGCCAGCTCTAGGAAGAGTCCTGGTTGTCCCAAACTTCTTCCATCAAGGACTATGGAGGCTACATGATTCTGTGAACCTTCAATACAGCAGATTATTATTTTATTTTTTGTCTTCCCCAGATCTGTCTTCATACAGTCCTGTCTCTGAGCTCTATAGACAGTTCCTTCAACCTCATAGCTTTGTTTTTGTTCTGATATGCATTTTCAACTGTTAGACCTTTTATTGGGAGATTTAAAGGAGATGTGTGCCTTTCCAAATCATGTCCATTCAATAGAATTTGCCACAGGTTTCAAGTGTCCTACAAAATGGTATGAAAATGCAAAGTAATAATTTTATTTTTTAATTTTTAATTAATTTGCAAAGTTGTAACAAATGTTTTTTGTTGTTGTTGTTGTTGTTTTTTTTTTTTTGCTCTCTCATTATGGTGTACGGAGAGTAGATTGATGTGGAAAAAAATAATTTAAAGTAGTTTAACATAAGGCAGCAACATACAAAATGTAAATATATATGTATATATGTATATATATATATATATATATATATATATATATATATATATATATATATATATATATATATATATATATATATATATATATATATATATATTAAGGGGAACGAATAGTTTGGCAAGGCACTATATTATATATTTTGTAATATAAACATTACATACATAAGGCCACTGTTCAAAAGTTTTGGGTCTGTGAGATTTCTTAATGTTTTAGAACATTGATTATTACTGTTCTTGAAAACAATTGTGTGTTTACATTACACATATTATTTATATTTTTATTGACTTAACACTAAGGGCCCTATTTTAACGATCTGAAACGCAAGTGTCAAAGCGCAAAGCGCAAGTAATTTTGTGGGCGGGTCTTGGCGCTGTTGCTATTTTCCCGGCGGGATAAATGACTCTTGGGAGGAACACGCCTCCTTTTTTGCGCTGAACCGCCCCAAGAGCGCAAGTTCATTTCCTAGTTTAGCGACGTGCTTCTGTGGAGGGAAAAACGCGCTTTGCGCGGGTGCAAAATAGGAATGATACATGTACAAAGTCCATTGCGCTGGGTGCAAGATAGGGCCCTAAATGTGTTATGCCCTTAATTACCAATACATAATAATAATAATAATAATAATAATAATAATAATACATATGTTTAATGCAGAATTTGTTATGTTTGTTATTTAAAAAAAATGGCATATTAAAGATTCAAAGTTATAATTTCTGTTGTTATGGGTTGACAAGTCAAAGTACAACCAGAGACTTGCTTAGGTATACTCTGGGATAGCTCTGTTTGTGAATCAGTACTATTCAGTAACAAAGTATTCACTGACTTTAAAAATCATGGCTCTCTCACAAATTGAGTAAGAAAGACAGAGGGCTGGGGAGAGAAAGAGGGGTGGGTAGGTCAAGATCTTAGTGTGATAAGCAATGAAGGATGAAAGTCACTCTCCTTCCTTTAAAACGATATGCCATCTTGAAGGGGAAAAAAAACTGTCCCCCATGGACGGAAGATAAATGCAGACGTCAGACAGTGATTGATTATTTGTCAATCAAATGTCTAATTCGCCCTCATAGTCTGAGATAATCAATGATAGCTGAAAAATTAACTTCATGAAACATCCTCTTCTTGACTAGAGATGTTCAGGATGATGGAAAGAATTTCATGTTTGACCTCTTCTCCAGTTTCAGAAGCCTGTATTTCAAAAGCGACATCTGACCCTTTGAAAAATAATTAAAAAAAGAAACAAAAATTACTGTGTAATCATTTTTAATAAGATTTGTCAGTGTGAGCATCTATATAATTAACATTTGGAATATGAGCTGTGCAGCATATCAAAATACACTGAATGTTTGCTTAGAGTAAATGAGTGGATTTCAGTTGTCCTTCAGAAATCTCTTCTAAAATAATTCATACGACAGTCTTAGAAGATGTTTCATAGAGTTTTAGCATTGTTTTCAGGCCTCAACGTGTGACATCAGAAAAAAAAAAAAAAAAATCTGTACAAATGAAATGATAATTTCTAGATAGGCGGTTTTCAGACTAAAATTGTTCTATGACTTTGATATTTTAGGGACAACAAATTCTAAAGTGTATTTTTCTAAAAGAAGACCACAGTTATGTCTATAGTTAAAATGATTCATAAACCATAACAATTTTAGTTTGTGTATGTCATGTCTTGGGTTTCTATTTTATTGTACAAGTTAACTCAACAGCCACTATTCAAAAATTACATACTAGATAACAATACAGTCAAAATACTCTAAACCAGTATTATTGTGAAATATTATTACAATTAAACTAATGAAATGTATTGTGGCGAAGCTGAATTTTCAGCATCATTACTCCAGTCTTCTGTGTCACATGCTCTTTCAGTAATCTAAAATGTTGAATTGGTTCTGAAGAATCATTTCTTATTATTATCAATGTTGAAAACAGCTTTGCTGCTTAATATTTTTGTGAATACCGTGATAATGCTTTTTAGGATTCTTCTTTGGAAAGTTTATAAGAACGGCATTTATTGAATTAGAAATATTTTGTAGCAATGTTTAAATTTAAGTGTCCTTGCTGAATTATATACAACAGTGCTTTCTGGATCTCGAATCTGATTGGCTGAGAGCCTTTGTGCGATATTCACCCAGTTACAGCACTCTAGCCGTTTCACCATTTGTATCACTATGCTTGGCGACTGTCATGGTGATCGAGCAAATCTACCATCTTTTTTTATAAAAATACTACTGTTGTTGTGTCACAAAATTTTGTTTTAAGAGTTTTTTAGGCAAGCATGTAATTATTTAGACCTCAAATATGTGACTAATATATAATCATAGTGCCTATTTTACAATCTGTTCCAGGACCTGGAACACGCTGTCGTATACGCCGATTCAGAGCATCCCAAACACATTCATTCATGCTGACTGTAGGAATGTCCACCAGAGCTGTTGCCCGTGTATTGAATGTTCATTTCTCTACCATAAGCCGTCTCCAAAGGCGTTTCAGAGAATTTGGCATTACATCCAACTGGCCTCACAACCACAGACCACGTGTAACCACACCAGCCCAGGACCTCCACATCCAGCATCTTCACCTCCAAGATCATCTGAGACCAGCCACCCGGACAGCTGCTGCAACAATCGGTTTGCATAACCAAATAATTTCTGCACAAACTATCAGAAACCGTCTCAGGGAAGCTCATCTGCATGCTCGTCGTCCTCACTGGGGTCTCGACCTGACTGCAGTTTGTCGTCGTAACCGACTTGAGTGGGCGAATGCTCACATTCGATGGTGTCTGGCACTTTGGAGAGGTGTTCTCTTCACGGAAGAATCCCGGTTTTCACTGTACAGGGCAGATGGTAGACAGCATGTATGGTGACGTGTGGATGAGCGGTTTGCTGAAGTCAACGTTGTGGATCGAGTGGCCCATGGTGGCGGTGGGGTTATGGTATGGGCAGGCGAATGTTGTGGACAACGAACACAGGAGCATTTTATTGATGGCATTTTGAATGCACAGAGATACCGTGACGAGATCCTGAGATCCCCCGGACCCCCACAGGACCCCCCAATACAGTAAAACTGCTCACTCTTATAGTGGACTTTTATTATGGTCAGCCTAATTTATTGTAATTAAGCCTAAGCTTAATTTCTTGATTTCTTGAAACTATGCCTTGTATTCTCAAGACAGTAAACACAAATCCATAACGTCTCACCCAATTCCCCAAACATCCTATTGTCAGGTCAAAATGAGCTCTACACTCAATACCATTCACTCTTGCTGAAAAAACAAACTTTGCCCTCAGACATCACACACAAGCCCTCACAAACACACACTACAACATAATATTGCACACTGGTGCAATAAGTTCAATAGAACATTTCCAAAACTGGTAAGTTATGTTGCTTGTGGTGGGGCGGACGTCTTAAGCTATGAAACTATGAAACTTGCAGGAAGTTTTAATGGTACAAAGACCTCTTATATACCAAAAGATCAAGGCAAATTTGGTTTCTCTTGTCATGACCCCTTTAAATGAAATATAGCCTAAATATAAAATTATGAAACTTACTGTAATTTTGCCCTTAACCAAAATCGATTTTCTCTCGAACAAGTAATAGATTAATAAGATTAAATATTGCCTGTTTGATATACCATACATTATACACTGAACAAAATTATAAATGCAATACTTTTGTTTTTGCCCCCATTTTTCATGAGCTGAACTCAAAGATCTAAGACTTTTTCTATGTACACAAAACACACATTTTTCACATTTTCCACAACTCACTGGATCTACACAAATCACTCAAATTATCTATTCTGGATTCAAAATAGTGATTTTTACTTAAAGGTAACAAGTTTGCATCCCTGAATATTCAGCTGATTATGTACCTTTGTATATTTGCATGCAGTACATCTACAGTGCATGCATCTTCTTTAAAATATTGCTCATTTATTAAAAGTCTGTCAATAGTCTAATTATATATATTTTTTTCCCAAGCACATTTTATCAATTACAAACAATCATTCTTAATAACTACCATTAATTTGGTATATAATCATTTATAAGTGATATATAATTGTTCATGAGGACACCTTTATTCAGGTGTGCATAATTATTAAGCAGGTTTTCTTTGACAGATAAAATGGGACAAAAAATAGATTTATACTGAAAAGTCATTATTAAATGCCCATGATAAGGATGAAATCAGAAAATTAAACTGACCGACCATTGGACACGAAATGCTGATTGGGTCAACAGGGCCCAGCCCTAGTTAATTATTAAATATCACTTAATTGCAAACTTTTTTTTCTTTCTCTCTCTCAAACACAACATACCAGTTACACCTTTTTAAATTATTCATTGCGGGTGAACAGATCCTATTCTTCAAATTCCGAAACTCATAGGCTCATATTTTTGTTGAGAACAGTAACATTTTGGTCAATCATGCACATTTCTTTGTGTATGAATTTGTGAATCATCTATACTGTTTGACTATTCTCATGTCACATGTGGTAAAAAAAAAAAAAAAAAAAAAAAAAAAGTGCTAGCTAGCTAATTGTTTAATTACCATGTCGATTTCAGTTAGCTGTGGTATGTGTAGGCCTATAAGATCATGGACCGGTAAATCTCATCATCACCAATATGTATCGAAAAATGTTTTTGACAACACTACTTTGCACTTATTTATATTGCACTCTATTTATTATTTCAGACTACAATTGAAAAATGTATATATTATATAGTCTATAAAATTCAACTCGACAAAGTGGCTAGTATGAGTGACTGCGTTACATGCCACTGCTGAAATCCACCAGCATTTGGTGGGTTGGCGGGTGTTAATGTCAAGTCCTAACTGCAGACTAAAGGGGCTGTCACACTTCACTTTTTATTCCATTGACTTCCATTCATTTACATGTGAATGTGGGGGATTGGAAATGCTAGCTCTTGCAAAAAGTTTCACATTTTGCTGCATTCCACAGTTCAAGTCTGGTGAACTCTGACCTGCGAATTCACTCTACATGATAACTATCCGGGAGCTGTCATGGGAAGGACAAAGACGGACATATCGCTTTACTCAGTAGACATTTAAACTGATGTTCTGGATATATTATAATGGACATCGACCTGAAGAATGAATGCTATATCAGGTGCAGGTAATACACTCTTTTAGTCTATCTCTCTCGCCTAAATACCATAATACTGTATAATACAACAAGCTTTAATGAAGCGACTCAACGTTCCTTCGTTACTATTCTAAAGTGACGTTTTAGAATTAGTAACGGAGGCTTGGGCTCAACAGCTAAACTATCAGCTTGAGATTTGTATCCATAACTGAAGTAGTTCTGCACAAAAGAAGGTTTTTAAAGACACTCCATTGTTGTTTCTTATTTACTCATGTGTGCCGTTGAACTGTTGTATAAACACAATATCACACTCGTAGCCGTGCTGATATACAGCTGCTACTCATATGATTTTATGTATAGCCTATATATATATGAACCCGGTATCACGACAAGACGTGAAATAATCACGTTGGTCCCCTTTGGAAAACGTGTAGATGTCACAGTTTAACGCCCTCAAACGTGAATCATACACGTTTGCCATATATTGAAGATATCTGTACAATTTCCTATACCATTTTATAGATTATAAATTTAAGATCCCTTAACTCTACTCCCACACCTAAACATTCCCATTTTATGGACAATATTAAAATGATAAAACGTATGGACAGATATGTGTATGAAAATGGCATTTTTATGAACAATATGGCATTAAAAGATAGTTCGAGCCACGATCCTACCCCTAAACCTAACCATAACCATTTCTTAAAACTACCTAGGCAACAATTATAAAGAAAAACAACAGACAGACGAATATAATCACAATAATTTATTTATGGTTCCTAATAGAACCATAATATACTAACCTTACAACACAACATCGATTCACAAAATACATAAATTTTATTAGCTTGATGTAATCCAAACCTTCAGAATCCATATATTATTTGCAAGAAAAAGATCCAAACTCAGCCCTTTATCCAGTAATCGTCATCTTGACCGTAAACGTCAAACCCCGTTTGTTATGAATTCAAATTCAAAAATTGCGCCCTCAAGAAGCGTTACGACAGGTTACTATGGTTACGGCAATATCAAACGCTCATTGGCTCTCCCCTCGCCTGCTTCGTCACAGATTGCGTCATGCACACATTCACATTTGAAATGAAGCGCGCACTGTGCCGCGCAGCCCTGAGCGAACCGAACCGAAGACGGATTAACATTTTCATGGATTTGAATTAATAACTTAAATTCTGCTCTGTTTCCTCATACAAAACCACTGCCAGAGAGGACTGCCACACATCGTCACGTGAACAACTTTTGGTACCGATTTTGACATTTTCTCATTAAATAAATTATTGTGATTATACTTCTGTCTGTTGTTTTTCTTTAAAATTGTACCCTACGTAACTTAGTTTTAAGAAATGGTTATGATTAGATTGGGGTAGGATTAGCAAACGTCCCGGGATAATGGTACGTGTAAGATTCACGTTTGAGGGTACGTGTAAGATTCACGTTTGAGGGTATGTGTAAGATTCACGTTTGAGGGCGTTAAACTGTGACATCTACACGTTTTCCAAAGGGGACCAACGTGATTATTTCACGTCTTGTCGTGATACCGGGTTGGAACATGTGGCGATACACGAGAGCAATTGGATGGTTACGGGGCACGCCCTCCCATACAGAGCTATAATGAAGTCACGACTAGCCACCCCAGCATTAACCCAGCTGGGGAAATACCCATAAGAAAAAGGGGCACACAAGTTCGTTTCTCCCTCCCACAATCACAAGACAATGAGACGTAGATACGTACAAAAATATATATAATTATTTAAAGAATTATATATATATATTTATATCACCTTCTGACCTTAAACTTTAAAACGGTATAGCGTAAAAGAATGCAGTGAATAGAAATAGAGGTAAGCCTAGAGCCTATTAAATGCTTGAATTTTGAAAGGCCTTTTTCTACCCTAAACATGTAAATGTGTCTAAACTCAGGTAATAGTGTTGAGTGTAATAGTGTTTACAAAAAAAACATGAGTGAAAAATGTGAGAAGGACAACAAAACTCAAAAAAGGCCATGTCGGTAGTGCACATCCTGAGGACTCCTGATGAGATATGAGACTGTCAGGCTCCATTGCCTCCCCTTTCTCTCTCTCTCCCCCCACTCTGTGACATGACACAGAGGTAGGCGCCTTCGGCTGAGCTTTTCGTCACCAACATCCCCCACATTCCTTCAGTCTTAACCTGAACGAGCTATGGGGCTGTCTATGCTTCTGAGCCCACACCGAGTATTTGATCTGTCAGGTTGTTGCATGTGCACAAACACACACTCATCCTGTCAGTCGAAACTAATGTGATCATCAACAATACAAGTTACTCATACCGAATTAACATGCCTACACATACACACACACACGTGTTAGCATACAGACACGATTGCATGTTACATCTGAATTCTCTGACAGTTAGAAACCCTGACATGTTTACATGCAATCCGGACACTATGATGCCACAAGTGCTTATTCATTAACTCAACATTACACATCAACATACATTCATATGAGTCATACCTTGTATGTTCAGGTCGTATCAGTATGCCTTCTGTAGACAGCCATCAGGTTTCATAACGCTGCCATATGCAGCAAGCTTTCCGCGGCCCGTTCTGTGTGCTACTTTCCACTCTGCACAAAAACAAAGTAGTGGCAAATTACACTGCAAAAAAAAAAAAAAAAAAAAAAGTTTCTTATTTAGTATTTTGTCTTAATTTTCTGTACAAATATCAGTTTTATCAAAAGTCAATCAAGTTATAGTACATAAAATGACATGAGATATCAAGTCTTTTTTTAATAATTAAAAATATCTGACAATGGGGTAAGATGTGTTCAGTAGGTGTTCACAGTCAGTGTTTAAAATCATTGGAAACAGTCTGGAATAGCATTTCTGTCTGAACATGTATCCCTAATCCTAACCTTACCCATAACTTAATATCTTATTTATGTTTGTATCTAAAGTTAATTTATCTTGATTTAGGAACGTTTAGGTTTTTGTAATGGAAAATAATTTTTGCAGTGTAAACGAACATCACTATAACAATGTGAAACTTAACTATATCTGCTCCTGACTGACATTTCACATATGGAAAGGCCGTGGCATTTCCAGGAATGGGGAATGCCTTTTAAACTGGAATAACTGGTGAAGAATGAGACCCAAGATGTAGGGGTGTCTGTAGTAAAGGTCTTTATTTCACTGAAGGACTCCATTCGGGTCTTGTAGAAGAGTTGGAAGCAGATTTGATCTCGTAGAAAAGAGGAAAAAGACAAGTGAGTTGTTGAATAGGGTGATAACGGTGCTTTTAAATGTGTTACATTTAGTTTTCTGTGATCTGTATGTTTTGTTTCTCTGTCTATTGTTTGTGTCTCTGTGTGTTTCCCTGGGCGTCTATCAGTTGGCTGGGTGAATAGTGTGAGTACCCTGGGGTTTTCCCTGCTGTTCAGATCACGCCTTCGCTCTTACAGTTGGGTCCAAGAGTAATCTTGCACCACGGCTGGACCCTCATCCACACTATCTTCCTGCAGCCTAAAGCATGGGCCGTTATTGGCACACAAAAGCACACACACATACATCGCACCACAGCCAACAGCCTGGCACAAGTGTCTTAAAGTGTCACTGTCTTTTTCTCTTTCTCACATGCATCTTGCAGCCTAAAGTGGAGAGGGAAAGAGAAAGAGACAGACGATGAGAGTCTGGTTCACTTGTTGGCGTCACTAAAGACATGTGTGTGTGGGTGACAGAGGAACTTTGCTGTTGGCTGTATATGGACCAGGAGTAAAAAAATGTTTTTCATGCAAATACAAAAACTTTTCTCTGTTTTCAATGTTTCATGCATAGTGATACCTGGATTTTGCATATTGCACATTTTACTCACAACTCGTTGTTGTATTGCTCTCATTAGAAGATATTTACTGTTATAGATAACTGGTTTTGTCCATACAATGATACGTAATGGGGTCCAACAGTATTGCGGACAATGTCATGGAGTCCGCAATTTTGCGGGTAATTGCGCACATACATCAGTAGACCGTGCATGTCTCGTAACATCCGTAAATAAAGAGAGTTTCTTTGGCTACTTTGGCGCATATGGGAGTGGTATAGGTTAGTTGTCACAACGAGCAAGCAAGGTTGACATGGAGCAAGCTAAATCTCGAACCTCTAGTGGATCACCCGTTTTAAAACAAATGCCTAACAGAGGAGAGTCTGCTGGCAAAAAGAGAACGCGACAGAGCTCGTAATAAAACAAGAATCGACATAGGCTTGGCTTTTTGGAGATGTGAGGGATTTGAAATGTTGTAAAAGCAACATAGAGATGGCGATTTTATGGTAATAGGTGAGTAAGGTATTTTATTTAAAAGATATATTGCCATATGCAGCTCGCATTATAAAGCTCATCTATTGTGATGGGTAATTTCATTATGGTTGTTGTAGCGTTGTGTTGGAATTTATTTTCAAGGAAGTACCATGTCTGTTAATGGGTATAGCTATAGTAACGTCTTCAGCTAGTCAGCTTGAGATCATTTCCATCTAAACTCTATAGTATAAGCCTAGTAGTGAATGTTTTATGAGCAGTAGGATAACCATATTCATCCGCACAGTCACGCAGAACCGAAGCACAACCAAAACAATGATATTCCACAAAACGCATGCAGTTTTGTTTTCTACCTGCCAGAGGGCCAAAAGTTACCTTTAAAAACATTTTACAACTGATATAAATACAATAGTTTCTCAGTACTTTGAGTAAAAATTCTGTCCCAAGAAACGTATGAAAGCAGTACACCCTGCACTCTCTTGAGAGATAATCTTTAAAGTACATCATTGAGGTCAACAGTGGCCTTAAGGTCACTACCTTATTAGTCAAGCCTCAGTTAGCACAGCCACACACACAGCTCACGTACTATCGCTGAATGTCTGCTGCCCACAAAAACACCAGGCAAGAGTTGTGTGAAACCGCCAATGCAGTGGTCAGGGTACAGAGCTTTTTATCAATCTGCTAGGAAACAAATGTTTCCAGGATGAAGAAAAGTTACACATTGGAGATTAAAGGGATACTTCAGGATTTAGCATTAAGCTTTGTATTAGTAGAAAACCTGTAGTATTTTCGAATTACCGTGCTTTCCACCCTCATATCCCCCTGAGAGGAGAGATTTATGTATTTTTTGTCTGGAAAAAATCCTCCGATGACACAAAAATCGTCATTTTGCGTCATCTGAGGATTTTCTGGCCAGAGGCTAAAGACTACCGCCAGTAGTAGGGGCTGTTCCGCATGTGTTCATCCCGCCCATAGAGGGTGGGATCTCACTCACAGAATGTACACACAGTCAGACATCTTTCTTTGGAAGCTAAGCTAGCAGGCTCTTGTTCTGTGGAGAAAGCTGAGTAAGTAGGGGTTACCATCCTCCTTTTCCCGGACTTGTCCGGCGGTCGAGATCGTTCAAAATGTCCGGGATTCAGCTTTTGCTTTCTGCAGTCGCCATTCATTGTTTACATGCACACCTCTTGCTTCAATCTAACTGAATTCATTCTGATTGGTGAATCTGAATGTAGTGTTTACATGAACGCTAAACAAGTGATCAGTTGATGTGCGTTTTAACATTGCTAAGAAAATTCCCGCACCTCCGTGAGAGATACGAGACCGGCGTGTCTCAGTAATGACGCCACCGGCCTCGCGCCGTTCTCCCGCGGCCGTCAGCCTCGTCCTGCTCGCCACAGTAAACATGATGAATGGCGACTGTAGAACGCAAAAGCCAAATCCCGGACATTTTGGCCGATCTCGAAATCCCAGGCAGACTCGTCACGGAGACTCACTGGTAGCCTAACCTTGTTGTTTTCAACTGCGCTCTCTAACCGGTAGGCGTGGCCTCCTAGGGCAGCGAAGCAAGTGCATTCTGGGAGTTGTTATCTTTCATCCACATAAGCCAAAAATAAATTTTCTGGATTTTCTCAGTCTAGAAAGCTACAAATTCTTCACATTTCTTCTACATAAATGACCTATTTTAAATACACATTCATCTTTCCAGAGGTGAAGTATCCCTTTAAGGTGTCAAATCTTCAGTTCAGTGAGTTTAGAATTTGTTTAGAAACAAATAAACAGACCCAAACACACTTGGTTTTGCTAATATTCTGCTTTTTCAAAGTTAATAAAGTCAATCTTTCAGATTATACTCACAGAGATGTCACATTTATAAAAGCAAACTCCACAGGGTGAACAGGCAACCCCTTCTTTTCTACTGTAGTTCTTCGGCTGAATAAGCTGATAGTCAGACTCAAAAGTCTGGTAATGTAAATCTACTGCCTTAATAAATGATAATATTGACTCAGACACCTAGAACAGAAACTGCACACATGGACTCGGTGATGGATTTCTAAACAAATAGCATCAAACCAAGCTTATTTTGTAAAACTATATCTGAATTTTCATTTTCACTCAAATTTGAAATGGCGCCATAGAAGTGTATCACAGAATGTGCACTTTTAGATGTAACCGTAATATTTTCTCAGCACAAAAGTGAAGAACAGAAGGATCAAGGAGAAATAATCAAGGACGAAAAACTTTGACAAGTCCTGTGAGGGGCTGCTTGGGAATATCTGACAGTTATAATTAGATATGTTAGAGAGAGAGAGAGAGAGAGAGAGAGAGAGAGAGGGAGAGGGAGAGGGAGAGGGAGAGGGAGAGAGAGAGAGAGAGAGAGAGAGAGAGAGAGAGAGAGAGAGAGAGAGAGAGAGAGAGAGAGAGAGAGAGAGAGAGAGAGAGAGAAAGGTATGATATGTTTCTTCCTGAGACCGATGACAAGAGATAGCAGTCCTGCTTTATCAGCATCAGATCTCTACTCCACACAAATCACATGGACACAAATAAACAGTACTGCACTCCTGGTCATAACATGGCATATTTTTATAGGGAACACAGTCAAGTTCTATGATTAGTTCAGTCATTAAGCTTTGTGAACATTCTGATGTGCGATAGCAAGTAGATTCACTTTCATATGAAATAATTGAACATATGCCAGGGTGTTGGTATCTGATTTATTAATCTCTTGTTTCAATTGTTTGTTGAATATAGCTCCAGGCAGACTAACTGATGTCAGAATTAGTTTGATGTGTTCTCTGTGTTTTTGCAGAAGTGGCCTCTTGGGCCAAATCCAACTAGGTAATAGCAGAAACTCAACGCATCGCTCTGTGATGCAGGAGATGTTGTAACCGTTTTTCGAATAAAGAGTTGTTGTTTTCCCTCATGGGATACATGCAAAAATCCACTAAACGTAGCAATAGAAACTATACAAGAATTATGGCCACTTTCAAAATATTCATTGAATATATTATGCCACAGAATGTTATAATGTTTGGAAACTATCAGACACTTATGAATGTGGGAAAGGGTTTAAATCTTTACAAACATAAACACTAGTTATATCTGTCACGGTCACGTTCTTCAGCCTTCATCTGTGTGTGCACTTCATTCCCCAGAATCCTCCATGGCGCACACCTGCACTCACTCACCCAATCACCAATCATCATCACCTGCACTCCCTCATTAACCACCCTTTATATTCAGCACTCTCCCTTCACTCCTTGTCTGGTCTCGTCGATGTTCACATGACCCACAGACTTCCGAACACTTACCTGGATTCCTACCTGTCATTTCATCCTCTCCAATCCGTCCTGCCTGCCATCCTGTTCTGCCTTCAGCCCGACATCATCTGCAAAGAGAAAGAAAGACAAGGACATTACCAACCAGCTAAGCATCCACTGTTATTCTGTGTTTCTGTTACTCACCATCTGTCTGCATCTCCACACTCCCTGAAAATAAACTATTAACCTTACCATCTTGTCTGCATCCTCTGTAAAACCCTGACAGAAGACCAGACCACACGAAGCATGGAAGTTGCTCACTTCACCCTAACCCCAGCTGATCGTCTGATTCATTGTTTTCAAGATGGCTGCTCAATCGAGGAATATGTCGCCGGCTTTCTGGAGCTTTCTGTTGGGGTAAGCTGGACAGATGATGTCCTAAAAACAGTATTTTGGGGCGGACTGGATAACCATCTGTACCAGCAAGCTCCAGCGGAGGCAATCCCAGGCTCATTTGCCCAGTATCTAGATCATGTGTTGTGGTTGAGTGGCTCAAGGTTCACCGTAGGTGAGGTTGAGGACATCGCCACTCAACCACCATCTCCAGCCATCTTCACCACGCCACCCATCATCATCCGGAATTCAGTCACCAGCACTAGCGAGCCTGCATTTGACGCCAGTCCAGCCGAGCCTGCACTTCACGCCAGTCCAGCCGAGCCCGCACTTCACGCCAGAGCTGCCGAGACCAAGGCAGTAGGCGTCGTGCCCGCCGCCCCTGAGTCTATGAGCGTCATGCCCGCCGCGCCTGTGACTGTCAGCGTCGCCTGCCCGCCAGAGCCAGAGCCAGTCGCCTGCCCGCCAGAGCCAGTCGCCTGCCCGCCAGAGCCAGAGCCAGTCGCCTGCCCGCCAGAGCCAGAGCCAGAGCCAGTCGCCTGCCCGCCAGAGCCAGAGCCAGTCGCCTGCCCGCCAGAGCCAGAGCCAGTCGCCTGCCCGCCAGAGCCAGAGCCAGTCGCCTGCCCGCCAGAGCCAGTCGCCTGCCCGCCAGAGCCAGAGCCAGTCGCCTGCCCGCCAGAGCCAGTGAGCGTCGTTCTCCCCGAGCCAGAGCCAGAGTTTTCAAAGCCCTCATCGCTGGTCCCGTCCAGCACAAAGCCCTCATCGCTGGTTCCGTCCAGCTCAAATCCCTCTTCATCGCTGGTCCCGTCCAGCTCAAATCCCTCTTCATCGCTGGTCCCGTCCAGCTCAAAGCCCTCATCGCTGGTCCCGTCCAGCTCAAAGCCCTCATCGCTGGTCCCGTCCAGCTCAAAGCCCTCATCGCTGGTCCCGTCCAGCTCAAAGCCCTCATCGCTGGTCCCGTCCAGCTCAAAGCCCTCATCGCTGGTCCCGTCCAGCTCAAAGCCCTCATCGCTGGTCCCGTCCAGCTCAAAGCCCTCATCGCTGGTCCCGTCCAGCTCAAAGCCCTCATCGCTGGTCCCGTCCAGCACAGAGCCTTCTTCGCCGCTGGTCCCGTCCAGCACAGAGCCCTCTTCACCGCTGGTCCCGTCCAGCACAGAGCCCTTTTCACCGCTGGTCCCGTCCAGCACAGAGCCCTCTTCACCGCTGGTCCCGTCCAGCACAGAGCCCTTTTCACCGCTGGTCCCGTCCAGCACAGAGCCTAGCACAGAGCCTTCACCGCTGGTCCCGTCCAGCACAGAGCCCTCTTCACCGCTGGTCCCGTCCAGCACAGAGCCCTCTTCACCGCTGGTCCCGTCCAGCACAGAGCCCTCTTCACCGCTGGTCCCGTCCAGCACAGAGCCCTCTTCACCGCTGGTCCCGTCCAGCACTGAGCCCCCTTCACCGCTGGTTCCGTCCAGTACAGAGCCCTCTTCACCGCTGGTCCTGCCCAGCACCGAGCCTTCACCGCTGGTCCTGCCCTGCACAGGGCCTTCACTGTTGGTCCCATTCAGCTCAACACCCTCTTCACAGCTGGTCCTGTCCAGCTCAACGCCCTCTTCACCGCGGGTCCTGTCCAGCTCAACGCCCTCTTCACCGCGGGTCCTGTCCAGCTCAACGCCCTCCTCACAGCGGGTCCTGTCCAGCTCAACGCCCTCCTCACAGCTGGTCCTGTCCAGCTCAACGCCCTCCTCACAGCTGGTCCAGTCCAGCTCAACGCCCTCCTCACAGCTGGTCCTGCCCAGCACAGAGCCCTCATCGCTGCCCAGCACAGAGCCCTCATCGCTGCCCAGCACAGAGCCCTCATCGCTGCCCAGCACAGAGCCCTCATCGCTGCCCAGCACAGAGCCCTCATCGCTGCCCAGCACAGAGCCCTCATCGCTGCCCAGCACAGAGCCCTCATCGCTGCCCAGCACCGAGCCCTCATCGCTGCCCAGCACCGAGCCCTCATCGCTGCCCAGCACCGAGCCCTCATCGCTGCCCAGCACCGAGCCCTCATCGCTGCCCAGCACCGAGCCCTCATCGCTGCCCAGCACCGAGCCCTCATCGCTGCCCAGCACCGAGCCCTCATCGCTGCCCAGCACCGAGCCCTCATCGCTGCCCAGCACCGAGCCCTCATCGCTGCCCAGCACCGAGCCCTCATCGCTGCCCAGCACCGAGCCCTCATCGCTGCCCAGCACCGAGCCCTCATCGCTGCCCAGCACCGAGCCCTCATCGCTGCCCAGCACCGAGCCCTCATCGCTGCCCAGCACCGAGCCCTCATCGCTGCCCAGCACCGAGCCCTCATCGCTGCCCAGCACCGAGCCCTCATCGCTGCCCAGCACCGAGCCCTCATCGCTGCCCAGCACCGAGCCCTCATCGCTGCCCAGCACCGAGCCCTCATCGCTGCCCAGCACCGAGCCCTCATCGCTGCCCAGCACCGAGCCCTCATCGCTGCCCAGCACAGAGCCCTCATCGCTGCCCAGCACAGAGCCCTCATCGCTGCCCAGCACAGAGCCCTCATCGCTGCCCAGCACAGAGCCCTCATCGCTGCCCAGCACAGAGCCCTCATCGCTGCCCAGCACAGAGCCCTCATCGCTGCCCAGCTCAGAGCCCTCATCGCTGCCCAGCTCAGAGCCCTCATCGCTGCCCAGCTCAGAGCCCTCATCGCTGCCCAGCTCAGAGCCCTCATCGCTGCCCAGCTCAGAGCCCTCTTCGCCGCTGGTTCCGCCCAGCTCACAGCCCTCTTCGCCGCTGGTTCCGCCCAGCTCAGAGCCCTCCTCGCCGCTGGTCCTGTCCAGCTCAGAGCCCTCCTCGCCGCTGGACCAGTCCAGCTCCAAGCCCTCTTCGCCGCTGGTCTTGTCCAGCTCAGAGTCCTCTTCGCCGCTGGTCCTGTCCAGTCCAGAGCCGCCTTCATCACTGGTCCTGTCCAGCCCAGAGCCGCTTTCGCCCCCTGCCTCTTCCAGTCCAGTGTTAAAGCCTGATATTTCCCCAAAGGAATTTTGGGGGGGGGGCTATCAGTCGTCTCCGCCATGGCCACCTGAAGGGTCCTCACCGCCGTGGCCACCCGAAGGGTCTTCTCCGCCATGGCCACCCGAAGGTTCTTCTCCGCCATGGCCACCCGAAGGGTCCTCACCGCCATGGCCACCCGAAGAGTCCTCTCCGCCATGGCCACCCGAAGGGTCCGCACCGCCATGGCCACCAGAAAGGTCCTTACCGCCATGGTCCCCTGCTCAGCCTGTATCACCATGGTCCCCTGATCAGTCTGCTTCACCTTGGTTCCCTGCTCAGCCTGCACCGTCCTGATCACCTCCTCTGTCTGTCCTGCCACCATCCTGGAGTCCGTACTCCTGAACCTGCTCCACCTTCCCGTCACGGACTCCAGGGTGCCCACCCCCCCTCCCGTATGCTGCCTTCTTCGGCGCGGGACGCGCCTTACGGGAGGGGGGAGTAATGTCACGGTCACGTTCTTCAGCCTTCATCTGTGTGTGCACTTCATTCCCCAGAATCCTCCATGGCGCACACCTGCACTCACTCACCCAATCACCAATCATCATCACCTGCACTCCCTCATTAACCACCCTTTATATTCAGCACTCTCCCTTCACTCCTTGTCTGGTCTCGTCGATGTTCACATGACCCACAGACTTCCGAACACTTACCTGGATTCCTACCTGTCATTTCATCCTCTCCAATCCGTCCTGCCTGCCATCCTGTTCTGCCTTCAGCCCGACATCATCTGCAAAGAGAAAGAAAGACAAGGACATTACCAACCAGCTAAGCATCCACTGTTATTCTGTGTTTCTGTTACTCACCATCTGTCTGCATCTCCACACTCCCTGAAAATAAACTATTAACCTTACCATCTTGTCTGCATCCTCTGTAAAACCCTGACAATATCATTAACGTCAAACATATTTTCACATTAGAATCACACAATCATGCATAGTTAAAGTACAGCCTCCTCCATCAGAATAATAAAGAATAAATCCCCATAAATGCATGTTTGTAGCTTCAAAGAGGAACATTTTAAGAGTGAAGACAGAGTTGACCTCCAATCCTGCTGCTGCTTTGTACTTTTTTACATTTCCAGCACTTCGCAGCAGCTTCAAATGTCACATTCTAAGAGACGTCCAAGCACATGCCTAATTAGTCAAATCTTTTGCCTGTGGCACATTTAAACAAATCAGTTTGAATCCAGTGATGACCCTGCGGAATTCTAAGAGATATAAAATAAAATGCAAGTTCAAAGACTTTATATTTCCGGAAGGAAAAAGATAATAGCATTCAATATTCAATACATATCTCGCTCTGTTATGGAGCCATGCGTGAAAATTACATTTTTGTGAATATCATTAAAAATGTTCTCTGTTTGAACACATCAATTAGTGAAAAAGTAATATGCACAATTTATAGCACATCAGCCATTGTTTGTGTAGGTGACAGAAGTTTAGATTACAGAAAAGCCAATAATATATAGTTCAAATGCAAAACATCCATGAAATTATACTATGATTACACCTAATTATGCATCTGAAATGGTCATTAAAAACATTATTGATGGGCAATAATTCAACACTGACCCATTTTATGGGTTTGGCAGGAGTGCAGCTGACTAATATTGATACTATGTCAGGTCACTATTGCGTTGGGCAGTAATTACATTTCTCCCACATATGCTGCTTTCTTGTACTCCATATGTGATCAAACACATATGGAACCAAGGGCCTTCATTACAGCAGACCTTGCCAAAACTGTGAGATAGAGAGAAAATGTGTGCGCTTCATACAAACTGTGAATAACATTGGTCTGCCAATTAAACTTACCTTCTTAAAGCTGCTGATTTAGCATGTTCTATAAGACTTCTGTGATGTGGAAAATGCTAATGGAATGGCGCAATCCATACATAATAACTAGGAATGTCACAGAATTTGTCAAATTTTGAATGATAGATCAAAAGTAGGGCTGCAAACTTGGTATGGACCAGTGTCTGAGATTATTAACCCACAAAAAGACTGTTATGTAAATATGAAGTCCGCGTGCTCTGCGTGTCTCAAAGGGAATGAGCGGTTTTGTCTATTACACATAGTCAAAGCATGCTCACTGCTCTTTCAGAGTCTGCTGTCTCATTATCCATATTTTTTTAAACAATTATTTTAAATCATGGGTGGCAGTTCCGGTTTGAAGTGGTGCTTTCAAATGTAGTCGTCTCCCCTTTTTCACAACCAATCCACCAGAAGTGTTTTATATAAGTGCAACATTTATCTGTCAAAATGAAGAAAAGCACTTTGAAATATCCATCACTGTTTATGACGGAACATTTTTTTTATTAACTCAATATACAGTACATGCATGTTTCATAAGCCCCTTTCACACAGCGCTTTGAACCCGGGAAATTGCCGGCAAATTGCCAGAGTGCCTTCTGGGTGAACGCAAACACGACCCGGGATTGATGCCGGGATCGATGCCGGGTTGGGGACCTAGTAACATTGCCGTGTTCAGTCCCGGAACGTGCGCTGTGTGAACAAAAGCCGTAATAATGCCGTGTCATAGTGATGACGCTGAAGCGCGGGATCGTTCGCCAGCTGTGAAACGGTACGTAATGCGCAAGTTTATGATCGAATCAGAGAAAAGAATACACAAGCGTGGTTTCTCGAGAGAGAAATCGCAGCTCATAAGCAAACTTAAGACGCTGCTGAGACATTACAAGTCACATCGATGTCACGTGTCTTTACGGGATTTTTACGGGTTGTGTGTGAGAACTCTCTGATTCCGGAAAATCACTGGCAGTGTGAATGAACCAAAATCAAACGAACCCGGATCAAATCCCGGGTCACTTTATCCGTGTTTTTTCCAGAATCTCTGTGTGAAAGGGGCTATATAGACTTTGATAGGCTATATTATACAGTAATATTAACATATCCATTATATTGCTGCTGAAAGACTCGTCTGAAATTATTGATGGTCTGCTAAAAGTAATTTGTTAATACTTTTAAGATTCCTTTTGATGTTAGGATATAGGACACTCCATATGAAAGTCATCTCCAGAGCTCTGAAAGTTACTTTTATCAGCATTTCACCATTTCATTTAAAGCAGAACTTGGTAACTTTTTTAACTTAATGAAACTGTCTAGAAATCATTTGGATGGTTAAACAACCTGTTCTGGTGATATTGGTGACTTTCCCCGCTCCCCCCAGCGTTCCCAGGCGGAAAACCAACCTTGCAACTTGGGGACTACCGTCCCGGCAAGATAGAAATTGGAAGTCTCGTGAGAAGCGAGAACGAGAACGAGAGTGAGCGCGAAACACAAATTGCTTTACGGCAATTCGACATAAACACACACGCATGTATGATGTATTACCCACCTCGGTAGACATAGCTCCACACGATACAGTTGGCTTGCTCCGATCATAACAAACGCACATGAGCAGCGATAGAGAGGGGGATGAGGCCGCCGCAAGTGAGTTTTATTACGACAGTGAGTGTTGTGAAATATACGCCCCACAGCTGTAGGGGGAGCTCGTGGGGAAAACATGCGACAACAAAAGGGAAAATCAGCGAAGAAGTGACTAGAGTTCGCTAGAGTTGCCGAGTTCTGCTTTAATAAAACCAACCGAAACTCGAAGATCTTCACTACAAACCACCAAAATAAAAGTCTGGTTTAACTGAAGAAATTATGATAAAAAAATATTTACATACTATAGTATAGTATAGTAAAATGTATTTATAATAATAATAATAATAACACCTTATTAAAACATTATTTTAAGGATTATCACACAATCAACAGATTTGTTCATTCATGTTTCAATTTATACAGTAAAACTCTGTTGTGCAGCACTTTGACAAAAAATATAATTTGTTGTTAAGAGTGAATGCATGCAAATAGAGCTGCCATTATATATTTTGTGCAGTGAGGCTTTCTTTGTTTAAAACTTGTTTCATCCATGTCTGTTCAGCACCAAGGATAGCGTCTGCTGTGGTTTGTGAACCTGTCTAAATGAGTACTGGGCCTGAATGTAAATGCCACAGTGGTGAAAAATTCCAAAATACGGGATTTGAAGAAAATTAGGTACATTGTGAACCTAAACATCTCTGTCAAGGTGGGATAGTTATGTTCCTCCTTCCTTGAAAAAAACTTGCAATTTTACAACATGAACACACAAAAAGCTGTTTTAAAGAAAGTTGGCTAGAAGGATGAATCGAATAATGTTACAAATAGCATCTCCATCAAAATGCCAAGGCATGAGTAACACTATATCTCTCACGTAAACCATTTAAAATGCTGAGCCATGTTCTTTTATGAAGGCAATTCCTCTTTAGATGGAGCTGTATTTCAACACTATGTTGCCATCCATACAAGTCACAATGGCAGGCCTTCACCGCCTCTCTTCATTTGTAACCAAACACCATTTCAAAAGCATAACAGCCTCCACTATGTGTCCAACACTGGATGAATAGGACTATGAAGACACGGTTTATGGTGCACGTCAGTAAGTGTTACTCTCCTGAAATGTCAGGCATAGGTCATAGACTACTGTGAAAAATCTCAATGGTTTGGAAATTGGCCCTTACAGAGAAGAAAAAATGGTCTTTCACCCCCCAAAAGATGCAGTAGACTGATTTGTTGGCATTTTGAATGAGTTTTCTGCCCCTTTGCACAACTTCATCATGGGACTGTTTGCCTGTCATGGCTGACAGCTGAGCTGGGGTGCGTTTCCAGTACAATGATGTTTTTTGCTTTATTTCCAAATTCAATCATAGGCTCTTTCTTAAGTACTAGAGCATGTACGCACATGCGCACTCTTCAAAAACTCTTGACAAACTAATAGTCTAATAGTATATATATTAGAAATTAAATGTATAGATTGTAATGAATGTCAGCTTTCTTCTTTGCTCAAGATAGGGATTAATTAAGTCCACATAAGTCCCATATGCAAACAAGAAACTATGCTTCTTAGCTAAGCTCGAAGGCTGTCGTTCCAACCACACAGCTTTGTGATGCTGTTTGTGAATGTTCATTGGAACTATGGTTTCAGCAAACACCAACTCGTTAAAAACTATGCTGATAACGACGGAACTTGCGACCATAGTTGGCTAACAATGCTTATGGTAAACGCACCCCTGCGTGACCCTCTGTGACCTTCAGAAGAGAAGTTTCTACAGGCAGAAACCGTGTGCTCCAACAATGAGCATGCAGACAACATTAAACTGTTGCAAAGAGAGTAACAGTAGTGTTGAACATAATAAAAAGAATCATCAAGGTTGCATTTATGTGATAAAATGTGTTTTCTGTAATAAAAATATTTATTCTTGTGATGGCAAAGCTGAATTTTCAGCAGCCATTACTCCAGTCTTCAGTGTCACATTATCCTTCAGAAATCATAATAATATGCTGATTTGGTGCTCAGGAAACATTTCTTATTAATATTATTATTGAAAATGGTTGTGCTGCTTAATGAAGTGTTTTTTCAGGATTCTTCGATGAACATAATTTAAAATTGAATCTTCTATAACATTATACATGTCTGTGTTGTCATTTTGATCAATTTAATGCATCTGTGCTGAAAAAAAGTGATACTTTTTGCAAGAAAATGTATTTCAATAGTCCACTTTAGAAATTCTACTAAGTAACTTTGCAACATGTCAACTCTCTTAAGAGTATTGGTAGTCGGTCTACTTAATATCTGCTTAAACTTTGTTTTGATGCTCTTCAACAGACACTCTACCGACTAAGTAACTTTATTCTAACACTAACCTTACAGTCTACTAATATTCTAATGAGAGGTAGTTGACAGTTGCAAAAGAATGAGATTTAGTTGCAAACTTACTTATAGTACAATGTCTAAAATGGACTATTGAAATGAAGTGTTAACCAATTTCTTTCTGACCCCAAAGCTTTCCAGTACAACACTTAATGCATTTTGGTACACTTGCTTCAGGCTCAGTAGTCACCATGCTACAATTGTATACATATTTCTTTAATCTATAACATATTCTGACATGTCAGCACAATTTGCCATAACCTTCATTTCAAAATTAGCGTTCTGCTCTGAACACTAACTTAGACTTCTATATATTTTCACTGAAATGTAAGTGGTTTTATATGAAAGAAGTTTGCAGTATGAAGCAATTTTGCTCTTAATTGAAAAGTGGATGAGCATTACATATACAAATGAAGAAATCACAAATTCATATTAAATACTATATATAAGCCATTTTGTTTAATATTAATCAAGTCAAAATGAATTCTGCCTATTACATCTCTCTCTCGCTGTTTCTCTTTTGCTTTCTCACACACACATACATGTGCAAGCCTCTGCCAGGAAGCAGGGGGACTCAAGAACAATATTAAACCAGTCTGTGGACCATGCAATTTAAATTACCAAAGTGAATCAAAAAGCTGAAAGGAATTCAAATTGATTCCTCCATTTAGAAAAAAAAAAAAAAAAAAAAATGGCAGCAGTCCCCTGGGTGCCACAGACTGAATTTGGAATCAGATCTGTTGTTTGTGTGTATATCCCAGCTAAGAGGCACACAATTGTCTATGGCATCAGAGTTATTGTGTACTGGCTGTAAAAAAAAAAAAAAAAAAATGCTGACATACTATGTGACAAAATGCAGTCTCATTAAGTGGCATTGAAGTAGCAGAGGAAGTAGCAGAGGATAGGCACACGCACACTCATGCAGACACAGTCCATACAGTGTTGATGGCCAGATAATAGATTTGTGCACAGCTAAGAAGATTAATGTACGTGCTTTTAAAAAGCGCTCGCAGATCATTCTTACCCTGTAAACAGCTTCAGAGAAAACCAAAGCGATAAATAGGAAATACATTTATTAATCTGAGCAGCTTAGTTCAGGTTGAACTCGTCCGGCAAATTAAGTTTGCTGGATTTCACAGGAAATAAACAGAACAGCCTGGTGGAGATGAGAAGGTGTCAGCAAAATATTGTATCGTGATTTATATTCCGCCTTCATGTGCAGATGATTTCCTTGCCTCCTCATTATCACAAGTACAGACTATTTTTAAGTTTGCTCTTAGGCTGCGTGCATGTGAGTTTGAAATGAGCGTGCTGATCTTTGAGTATTATTTATATTGCTCACGGAGTCACGGTTGATGTCGAGGAGTGTGAGAACTTGGCGGTGCTAGAGACAGAAAGAGAAAGGAGGAGATATTCTGTGTATGGGTTATTAAAATGGGTGTTATATACAAAAATAGTCTGAGTGATGGCTTAGAGTTTTACAGTCTGTTGAAGATGAGAGAACATTCACACCCTTTCCGTGAGTGATGGGATGATGCAGCTTCTAAAACTGAGTTGATGTAGACTATGCTATAGGTGTGTGTGTGTGTGTGTGTGTGTGTGTGTGTGTGTGTGTGTGTGTGTGTGTGTGTGTGTGTGTGTGTGTGTGTGTGTGTGTGTGTGTGTGTGTGTGTGTGTGTGTGTGTGTGTGTGTGTGTGTCTTTGTGTGGAGCTGGAATAGATAAAAGTTAGGTTAGTGTGTGTGCTGAGGTCAAGCCTTTGGGCTGCTCCCTCACCTGGTGAAACTCATAAAAGATGGAAGACACCCTGCAATGGCTTCTCATTCTTGGCCAAACACAGACACACATTCACTCACAGTCTCTCACACTTACTGTCATTCCTCATAGGCTTCAATCTCTCCAGCTGACAGAGGCTCAAATTTTCAGACCTTTCATTTCAGTGTCTCTTAGAGAAGTCTTTCATCCCCAGGCATTCTCTAGCAGTGAAACCCAACATTATCCATTGCTACCCACCTTTTGAAACCATAAACAAGCTGCTTTTCTCACCTTTATTTATTTAAAGTCAAATCATTATTATACAATATCGTTCAATAGGTTTGGGTCTGTAAGTGTTTTGTTGTTGTTGAAAAGAAATTACAGGGTTTTTTTTTTACCAACACTAGGATCCATTTCTCAATACTTATGTAACTTTTTTCAAAACTCTTCACACAGTGAGTACAACCGCAGTCTATGTGGGCTAAACTGTGGCTGAACCTTCAAAGCTTTGGTGGAAAATACTTTCAATGACTACTTTCAAACTACATTATTATTATTTTTAAACCTTACATACCTACAGACCAATTTGCATGTTAAATGTTAAACTTTAGTTCAAAACCTAACATAATACAAAACTGAATAAAACTGCAATTTGCTACATTTCTACAGTAATACAATATTCACGAGTTCACCCTTACATCAATTAAACAGAGTAAAGATTATGCGTATTTGGCGTGCTGTCCGGGGGAAGGGTTCCGAGCTCGGAAATTTTGCCCGAATCCAGAGTACTCCCCCGTTGTTGTTGTAAGAGTATTTAGGACTAGAAGTGAGGAGATGGGGTGGTGGAGGGATGCTGTTAAACCGTCAACGAACGGAGGTAAGTTTGCAGTATATACAGTGCTATGCATAAGTTTAGACACCCATGCTAAAGTTGACTAAAAAGAGGAATAAAAAATCATCTTTTGGAAATTGAACTTAATGCCTTAATTTAAAAAATTAGGAAAAATCCAACCTTTAAGGACACCAATTTTCTTTGTGAATGAATAATGTATCATAAATAAATAAATGTTCTTCCTTAAAATACAGGGTGCATAAGTTTGGACACCCCTATGTTAAATTCCCATAGAGGTAGGCAGATTTTTATTTTTAAAGGGGTCATATAATGCCATTTTTGTACAAGCTAATATGATTCTTTAGGGTCTAAATTAAAAGTTTGTAATATACTTTAATTAAAAATTCTCATTAGTATTGTAAGAAAACACTAATTTTACCTGGTCAAAAACAGCTCTGTTTTCAGCACGCCGTTTCAGTGCATACAGCTTTAAATGATAATGAGCTTTGCTCACCCCGCCCCTCTGTTCTGTGGGTACACCGTATTAGACATTCTCTGACCGTATCTAACACAATAACCACGTGTTATTCGTTATAAACGTGGGATTATGAATTATATTGAGAACGTCGTACATAGAAAACATGCCGTAATGTACCCTGAGTGTAAACCTTAGATGCATTCATCCTGAAGCCTGTAGCAAGGTTTGCAAATTTCGCAAAGATTAATATAAATACTAATATAAAGGTTAATAAAACATTACACTCACATCTTCTGGAGGTTCAGCAGGAACACGTTGGTACCGATCCGTTTTTTCTCGTTTGTGAAGCTGTCTGGTGTGAAATGATTCGCGCAAACATGAAAGCACAGACGATCGTGGGGAATCCCCGTGAGGGAATCCCCGCGTCAATCCTTTGGGCATATCGCTTCAAAAACAAAACTCAGCCACTGCATCTTCAACGGCTCGGATTTAGGAACATCCAAATGACTGCTGTGTTCCTTATTACATCTAAGAACAGAACACCACAATCGCTTAGACGCCATTTTACTCCAGCATATCAACAATGGCGGACTACAGACGACAGCTGTCACAGCTCGCTCAGGGCGGGTCTTGTGTTGAAACACGGCTGTCAATCACAATAGCGGGAGGGGCGTACGATCTTATGACGTCACAATATCGAACGGCTTGATTTCAGAGATGGTCAAACATATAAGGAGATTAAAACAAAACCACTGGATGGATTTTTATCATGATAGGATGGTTGTGTACAGGCACTGCCAACAGACATTTCAGTGCAATCAACTTGTAAAAGTGCATGTACCATTATATGACCCCTTTAAAGGCCAGTTAGGCCGGTGACACACTGGATGCGTGGCGTGAGCGTGGCGTTTCTGTTGCGTGTCAGCTGCGTGGCGGCTGCATCGCGTTTTCCATGTCTTTGCACACCAGAAGCGTGTCTGACGCGGCGCTGCTGCTGCTAGGTGACATATTGGTGACATGGGGAGAGAGTTGTGGAAGGCCTATACTTCATGTTAAACATAAATATATAGCAGCTAAGACAACGTCGGCAGTGTTGACGGCAATATAGACTATAGATTATTTCGTTCTGTATTGACAGGTGCAGTATTTGAAAATTGATAATATTTTTTTAAATTGCATTTATATTTGCATTTATGTCAAACCCTAGACACTTTCAAACATCAAAATGACATTTATTAATATGTATTCGTGTCAAAATGTCATATAAACATCTTTTCCTATTCAATTTTGCCTGGAAACGCTTCCAAGACGCTTGCGTGTCGCGTGAAAAATAGGCGTCGGTTCTATTTCTAGTAGGCACGCGTTTTCCGCGCGGCTCGAGCCGCGCCTGAGACGCGCGTGTCACGCACGCAGTGTGCAAGCTCTAACCTGTTAACATGGGAGCCGAAATAAAAACGGACACGCCACGCAGCTGAGACGCTCACGCCACGCATCCAGTGTGTCACCGGCCTTACTTCATGTATCCAGGATACTATGCATCCTGATAAAGTTCCCTTGGCTTTTGGAATTAAAATAGCCCCACATCATCACATAGCCTTCACCATACCTAGAGATTGGCATGGGGTACTTTCCATAAGATCATCTCTCAATGCAAATCAAACTAGCTATTAGGCTAACTGAAATAAAACCATGCCAATCTCTAGGTATGGTGATATGTGATGATGTGGGGCTATTTTAATTCCAAAAGCCAAGGGAACTTTATCAGGATGCATAGTATCCTGGATCCATGAAGTAACTGGCCTTTTAAAAAAAAAATCTGCCTGCCTCTATGGGAATTTAACATAGGGGTGTCCAAACTTATGCACCCTGTATTTTAAGGAAGAATATTTATTTATTTACGATACATTATACATTCACAAAGAAAATTGGTGTCCTTAAAGGTTGGATTTTTCCCAATTTTTTTAATTAAGGCATTAAGTTCAGTTTCCAAAATATGATTTTTTATTCCTCTTTTTAGTCAACTTTAGTATAGGTGTCTAAACTTATGCATAGCACTGTATATACCTCTTACCTCATTGATTGGGTTGATTAACAGAGTGTGGTCCACTCGTGTTTAATTAGGTTTGATTGTCTGAATGTGCTCCACATGTGTTTAATTAGGTTTAATTATCTGAACGTGCTCCCCCTGAACTTTGTTAATAAAACATAATTTAAAAATATGAAATAATATGAAAACAATTAGATTAATCTTAACACAGGTATATCAATTTCATTAACATCCATGCACAATAGGACAACATAATTGTATACTGCAATGTAAACATGGACAATGTAACATATACTGCAGTGAATTCTGAACATTTATAATGTTAAATGATTTAAAACAATTTTTTTTAAATGTTCTTTTGAACTTTTCTATTTATCAAATAATGTTTTATATTTTAATTTCAAATATAATAGACAATATATTTTAAATTGTACAAATTTTTTACTTATTTCAAAAACATTAAAAAAATATTACTGACCACAAACTTTTGAACTGTATTGTTTGTGATTATATTTTACTTGGGCAACATTGCCACAAGCATTCCCCACCAGTGACTTAATTAGTAGCATCTGAACTTATGAACTCTTTGTTCACAGGATTTGAGCTTTGATCAGGCCGTTGTAAAGCCTTGGAAAGCCTTCATAACAATTTGCAGTTTATACTAACATTTACATTGAATTTCTTCCAGGAAGTACAGTCAATATGTTGAAAAAGTCCTGCGTTTGCTGGTTTTTATGTGTTGCGCTTCTCACGACGGATCTGTTGATAATAGACCAGCAGCGGCTGATTGGAAAAGACAGAGCCAGGTATGATTTATGTTGCTGACGTTGCCAGATCATCCTTGAAGAGTAATGCATTATGGGAATGGCCTGACTGATAATGAGTGCTGTATGAATGAAAGGACTGAAGTTTAAATCGATTAGCGCTTGGCTCTCACTCACATCCATCATGACTCTGCTGATGCGTGCACTCCCAATCAGGTCCTGTTTTTCGATGGAGGATTTGTAAATTAATCTCTCTAATAAAACCTAAGACTGTTTAAATAACAATCAGTTGTGACATGCATGATTAACAAAAAATCAGGTATGAACGCGACCAAACTTCTATTGGAAGTTTATAAATCAGCATAAATGATTATGCCAGCATAACAGTTCCAAAGCAAATAAAATAAAATATGCAGGTTTTCACTTCAAAACTTTGCTGACCCACAAGTTTCTCTGTTACAGTATTGTTTTTCACTTAAATAAATGTTCTGGGTTCAATACAGGGAAGATCTGACAGCATATGCACTTTTAGAGGAGTGACAGCTTGTCAGTGGAGCAGTACTTTTAAAGTGATCCTATTATGCTTTTAATTATTTTATTTTTCTTTAGTGTGTAATGTTGCCGTTTGAGCATGAAAAAGGTCTGCAAAGTTACAAAGTGTAAAGTCCATGCCAAAGGGACTTACTCTCTCTATCAGTAAGCACTGTTTCTGAATTCCCACAAACACCTCAGTTATAATCTTAAAGGGATAGTTTACCCAAAAATGAAAATTATGTCGCCATTTAACCCTTGAGTTGTTCCAAACCTGCAAGTATTTTTTTCTTCTGCTGAACACAGAGAAAAAAAATATATATATATATATATATATATATATATATATATATATATATATATATGAGAATTATTTTATATATATATATATATATATATATATATATATATATATATATATATATATATATATATATATATATATATATATATATATATATATATATGAGAATTATTATATATTGAAAAATGTTAGTAATCAAACATTGCACTGGTATTTTTTTTTTTTATATATATATTATGGAAGTCCATATCTATCTATCATCTCCCGAAATTTCCCCAATTTTTGCTCCTTTTTTTAGCCTTCCTAAGGCGGATGAACTTTGGACACTAACTTTTAAACTAGTGCTGTCAACATGTTAACACATGTGATTAATTATTCTTTCATCCTTTGCCTAGAGCTACATTAGAAATATGATCATGCTCTTGTTATTTCAAATGCTTTTAAACCATTCAAGCACGACAAGACAAAATGTTCTGTGAATGTCCTGATGCACACATATAGCCTACACACTGAACAAAATTAAAAACGCAACACTTTTGTTTTTGCCCCCATTTTTCAGGAGCTGAACTCCCCCCCGCACCCCCCGAATACAGTAAAACTACACATATTAGAGTGGCCTTTTATTGTGGCCAGCCTAAGGCACACCTGTGCAATAATTATACTATCTAATCAGCATCTTGATATGCCACACCTGTGAGGTGGATGGATTATCTCGGCAAAGGGGAAGTGCTCACTAACACAGATTTAGACAGATTTGTGAACAATATTTGAGAGAATTGTCCTTTGTGTACATAGAGAAAGTCTTAGATCTTTGAGTTCAGCTCATGGAAAATGGGGGCAAAAACAAAAGTGTTGCGTTTATAATTTTGTTCAATGTGTATATATTTTGTGAAACACCTTCAGCATGAAGGTGTTTCCCAAAATGTCATCATACGATACAACCATGAGTTCCCTCGTAAGGGAACAGTGATTTCCAGTGAACATCCAGCTCAATTCAGTTCTCATTCCAAAAGTCTCAGTACAGTCTAATCACTAATATTGCTAAACATTAAGTGTCCAATTACGTGTTAAGTGTAACTATTAGTGTAACTCCAATTAAACTTCCTTATTGCATTGCAATGTTAATAAAATTGTATATGGTCATCTCCTACCCTTTTCCTATTTTGCTTAAACAGCCTATTTCTTTAGCATATAGCTCTGGAATCCATTACAAATCCCTGAGATAGACAAGTCATTTGCACTGAAATAAACTGGAATCAGGAACTGTCCCCTTGACGTAATGTGACTCATTATCAAAATCCAATTAGCCTCAAACAGTGAGTGACAATGGAGAGTAGGAATGTAAAAAGCTTTATTATGTGTGTATTAGGCCCTCTGTGACAGAGTAGTGGAAATGAACTTCTTTTCTTTCTTTTTTATGTCATTACTTTGTTAATTAGGGTGCACACGCTCTCTTTAGAGATGTTAATGGGTTCATCTCCCTATTTCTAAACATTTCAGTTCCAGAAATATCTTTTAATATTTATCAGAAAAGACATAGAGAGATCCTGAGTCAGTCTTAAAGCTAAAAAAAGGGAGAAGGAAATAAAAGATTAGATCAGATAAAAGAAAGAAAATAAATGAAAACAGTCCTTGAATTTCTTCTCTTTTTATTTTATTTGCCTACTTTGAATTGCTTTGCACAGTTAATAAAAATGCCATCTATGAATTTAAAATAATTAAGTTTCAGTGGCTTAAAAAAAACATTAAAAAAACAGATTTAACAATGATCATTTACACAAAATTCAAGGGGCCGTTTACACAACACTAAGAACGGAGAACTTTTATGCATTTTGGCCATTCGTTTACGCTACAAAGACATTTTTGGGGCCTGTAAACAAACTTTTGATAAAGGGTTTCAAAGTGCAAGTTTTTGAAAAGTATAACGTTATCATCTCTGTATACTACAAAAACGCAAATTTGTGAAAATGGTGATGTCATGAGCATGCATATTATGTGTTCAGCCTATAGGCATATAGTGTTTGCAAAGTGACCTCGCCAACTACTGGCCTGGCATGCAGAATACAGTGGTGGCAAGCATAGCTGTTCTCACGGCTCTCGGCCACGTCCTGCTTGCCACAACAGCGTTTTTAATCGGATCCGTGTGAACGGGGATCATTTTGACAATGTTGTTCTCTGTACATAAAAAATGCGAAGGAAAATCATTGATGTGTATAGGTGCCCTAAATTAGGGGTGTCAAACTCAGTTCCTGGAAGACCACTTTCCTGCAGAATTTGGTTCCAACCCTAATTAAACACACATGAACCAGCTAACCAATGTCTTCAGGATCACTAGAAATCACTAGAGATGGTTGGAGCTACATTCTGTAGGACAGTGGCCCTTCAAGAGCAAAGTTTGACACATGTGATTTAAGCACATCCATCCATTATCCAAACCATGGTTTAATCAGTGTTGTAGCCTATGTTTTTATTACCAATATGAAACAATAAGAAATATGAACCAATATGATTTTTTTTTTTTGAAGTATAAACAACAGCTTGTTTACCTTTGCTGTGTATATTATAATTATAGTTTAGTGCTGGCAAATAAGTGAATAAATCTTGTTGAAAAAATGTTGACGTGCTTGAAGAAGATTTCTCCCACTGTCCAACTCCCACTTTCATGCACACACAGCAGTGTAATGGTCTCTGTTGCTCAAAATGGGAAAACAGGGAAATGAGAGTGTGGGCTAAATTAGCAATAAGAACTTGTACAGCTAATGTTACTGTCCTGATAATACCCCCTTTGCTCTTTTGCAGCTCTTGAAGTCTGATCAATGTCCATGTCTCATGTGAAACGCTTTCAAAAACTGCGCCAGCACATCTAGGTTAATTGGCCGCTGTTCCCAGGGCCCACAAAACGTGTGATTTATGTAGCATTAGAGAAAAAAAAAAAAAAAAACATGAACTTCATATGATCCTTTCCAAATGATGTTCTGGCAGAAAGCTTTTGAATTGAACATGTAGCCTTTAGATTCTGCAGATTTCCCCACTATGTTAATAACTATCTTATCTAAATTCCAAGGACATAAAGTCCAAAATAAATAAATTAATAGTGACAGAAGTGGAGAATGGGGAACTTTCGTGCAGAATCAGAACTCGAAAACATGAAAGCGTTGGATTTAAAAAAAAAATAAAATTATGGGAAAATATACCAGGTTGCCTTTTTAGAGTATGTTAAGAATTCTCAGATAGTTGCAGGCGTTGTTTTCATCTTCTTAATCAATCATTATCTCCATCATCATAATCACATTTCTTTAAAGAACTTCATACTTCATACTTTAGACAATTAAATAAAATCTCAATTGAACCATGTAAAAGCGCTGTCATTGTTCGTAATTGGTTTTTCCCCAGAGGAGCTGAAATGCCAACGGTGTCATGTTGGCCCGAAAGCATCCCATCGTTACAGAAGAGCTGGAAGGTTAGGCTACAGCGCTATGCCACTAATTAAAGCTAGTCTCTTCCTCTAACCGCTGAATTATAGATGACAAGTCATCAGTGGGGCTGGTTTATAATTACCAGCTTGCTAACAGGACTTGTTTTCCTTCTCATGTTTTGAGTGTCATTGTTGGAATTATTCCTGCCTTTGATAGACCCAAGTTTTGCATCCTTCTCTTTTTTATATCCGAACATCAAGACATACAACCTGCCTGTAGTCACTGCATTCCCCAGTTGGCAAATCATGCTGCATTTGTAATTTCCACTATTTGGAGCGACACGGCTCTCTCTCACTCTCTCCCTTCCTCTCTCAGTTGGACCGAGAGATTGCTCTGGAAGGGTGAAGAGATACAGCAATCTGTCAAGGCCATAGGTTACACTGTGCCATCTGCCATGGAGTGAGATTACGAGAGTTTGGCCGGCTGGTATTGTTTTGACTGTCTCAGCTCAATCCCAGATTTTCAACTATGCTTCTCACACGCTGCATACGATAGAGGTGATGCTAGGGGTGAAAGAGAGAGGATGAGACAGGGAAAGAGGGAGGGAGACAAAAGATACCATCTAACTGAATGCTGAAGAGGAAGAATAAATCAATACGCCATGTTGTGACCACCCATGCGCTGTTTGTAAGGGCCTGATGTCCTCCACCAGTAAAAGGAAATCGTGTTTGTGGATACGTGGGTGGGTTGGAGGGGTTGTATAAGAGCCAGTGGTGGGAAGAGTACTGAAAAAAATATACTCAAGTAAAAGTACATTTACATTCCAAAAAATGTAGTGTGAGTAGAGTAAAAAGTAACTGTCCAAAAGACTACTTGAGCAAGTGTTAAAAAGTAGCCTATTTAAAAGTACTCATGAGTAGTGAGTACTGAGCTGCGGATTCTACCCCCTTATAATAAACACTACACTAAAATTAAAAAGAAAAATAAAAAAAAACATTGTATATACTGTAATTTACATTATCTTTTGTCATTTGTCAGAAAGATTGAAATATATATATATCAATCAAAACAACACGGAAAGACTAGTACAGAGATGGGAAGATGAAAGAGTTATTCTCAGTACACTCATCAACATTTAAATCATGTTATTTGAAAAATTAGGTGTAAGGCGGCTGAGCCTGAGCATGCTAGAATGCTCGAGAATTCAGCATCACACACCATGAGATGGGTTAAATAGAGAAATTAAAAAGAGCCAATTTCAATTATAAATTATCAGTTTACCTCCCCTAATGCACTGAAAAAAGGCTAAGATATTGAGCTAACACTAATTATTCTGTAATTCCATGCCATTATCCTTTACATTTTACATGGCTACATTTACTCAAATTGTTATGCTGATAATATAATTTGTAAGGTAAATTTGGCATTAAATATAGAAGTATTTCTGGGGAATTTTTTTCAAAAGAAACACACACAACACACGTCTCTTTGCAGTCTCGGCAAAGCTGTTTTCAACAGCATCCACAACTGAATGGAACAAAAAAAAATTGAAAACTGTTTTTGCTAAATAAAGGCAGATTGTATGGAATATGGACCAATCAAAAAACGTTGTAACGAGCTGTGGTCACGCACTGACAGAAAATGCAGTACAAATTAACGCCATGGGTCATAAGGTGCACTGCATATTAAATTTGGTCCTCCAATTTCAGTTACAGAAGGTGTTTTTCCACGTTAAAGGAGAACTCCGGTCAATTTTAACATTGAGCTCATTTTTTTGTACATTTGGAGTGCTGTCAATACAGAGAACAACGACAAAAATCGGTGTTGCCTACACCGAGTTATTCTATTTTTAAAATTTGCACCCTGTTGACTTCAATAGGGCAAGTACTAAACCTGCTCTTTAGGTTTAGTACCTATGATCACGCGCGTGAACTCGGCAATCGACTACTTTGGACTTCACCCGAAAACAGGATGTAAACAAAGGTATTTGCGCTGGCTTAAATAACATAATTTTTATACATTTCTTTCACATCTACTGCAGTCAGATCCACTCGTGTTCACTCAGAAGGAATCACTCACATTTTCTGTGCACTTGTAATGACACATCAAGGATGTTAAGAGGCTAAAAGCAGGTTTAGTACTTGCCCTATTGAAGTCAACAGGGTGCAAATTTTAAAAATAGAATAACTCGGTGTAGGCAACACCGATTTTTGTCGTTGTTCTCTGTATTGACAGCACTCCAAATGTACAAAAAAATTAGCTCAATGTTAAAATTGACCGGAGTTCTCCTTTAAGTGTTTTAGAGTATCACCAACACAAACACACCTTCACAGCGCGCATCGCGCTAAACTCCTCAAGACTCAATGAGCTGCCGACTTCTCCAAGTGATGCTGCATGACGAGCGCGAGGGAGAGACGCATCAGTGCACAGATCGCGTGATGCGGGTCTCTATACAGTATGTGACCCTGGACCACAAAACCAGTCACATGGGTCAATTTTTTTAAATTGAGATTTATACATCATATGAAAGCTGAATAAATAAGGATAGGACACTATTTGGTCGAGATACAACTAAAATCTGGAATCTGAGGGTGC
This sequence comes from Scardinius erythrophthalmus, assembly GCF_964197995.2. NCBI lineage: Eukaryota > Metazoa > Chordata > Actinopteri > Cypriniformes > Leuciscidae > Scardinius > Scardinius erythrophthalmus. The sequence continues at coordinate 26,410,298 of NC_138222.1, forward strand.
AAAAAAAATCTAAACATTGAGAAAATCACCTTTAAAGTTCTCCTTTTATGTTCGTGATTGTGCTGCATTCACTCACAAAAATAAGTGTTTTATATATTTACGGTAGGAAATGTACAAAATATCTTCATGGAACATGATCTTTACTTAATATCCTAATGATTTTTGGCATAGAAGAAAAATCGATAATTTTGACCCCTACAATGTATTGTTGGCTATTGCCACAAATATACCCGTACGACATGTGACTGGTTTTGTGATCTAGGGTCACATATATGAAGTAAATGGGAGCGGGAATTCACCGTATTATGAACGTGGCACTTGAGGAAATTAACTGTAGATAGGCTAGCCTATGTAATGTAAACATCATTAAGTAAGCAGAAATGTGAAATGTATTTAGCATATTAGGAGAAAGACGCTGATATCTCGATGGAATTGATGCTTGAAGAATGCACATCCACAGCAGCCATGCATGATTAACAACAGCGGTTAAAGTTTTCTATGTAGAATTTGATTTGACGACAGTCATGAGACCAATTACTCTATCCAATCACGTTGATGGATAAAAATAGCATTAAAACAAGCATGTAACGAGTAATGACCACAAACGGAAGGAAAATAGCGGAGTAAAAGTACTCAAGTAAAAGTACACAATTTTTAAACTACTCAAAAACAAAGTAAAATTTCTGATAAAAACGACTTAATTACAGTAACGTGAGTATTTGTAATTTGTTACTTCACCAGACACATGGGCTCTTATCAGGGGTGTGATCTCATTATATCCATGTTTAGATCCAGAATCCATATTCTTATGCTCCATGATCCTGTTGCATTGATCATGTTGCTCAAGGGAAGCATATTGACTGTTTTGTGTGCTTGAAGATTTAGGGTATAATCTAGGAATCGTATATGATTTGATAGCAAAATGTGATTATTTTAAAGGGGTTGTGAAATGGAAAATCTGAATGTTCTTGTACTCTTTATAAAAAATAAAATAAAAATAAAAAATAAAAAATAAACATACTGCAAGTTCAATACCTGAAAGGTAACCCCCCATTTTAAAAATATGACTTTTTGTTTTATACCCTTTTAAAACACTCAAACAGTTAAAACTATTCACAAAATGGTCTCAGGCTCATTGTGCGTTAATGTTTTGAATCAGAGATTTGAGAGATTCACTGAGTGAGGTAAACTTTCAAAGCCATTATTGAGTTCACAGCTGACTCCCTCGCTGAACTGCAAATCCATTTTTGGTTATGTCAGATTTTAAATTAGCCAGAAACTCCTACTGTGATATATATTTTTTGTCTGTGAGACTGGCTGTTCATACAGTACAGGGCTGCATTTCCCAAAAGCATTGTATAAGCCTAAATTGATCATATATACCATTGGTGGCAATTGTTCTACGATCAAATTAAGCTATACGATGCTTTTGGGAAATGCAGCCCTGCACAGTATTGTGTAACTCTCATTAGAGTATGAGTAGACAGTTAGATTAGTGTAACACTCATGTCACCCTCAGGTTGAGGTATGCTGGACCACTATCTAGGATCAGAGGAGCAGTAATGAAACTCACACAGACCACTAAAGGTGTTTGAACTGCCGGCTTATATTGACAAAAAGTGAGCAATCGTAAAACTTCACTTTGCACACAATAAAAAGAAAATAAATTACAATCCACGATATATATATATAAAAAAGTAATATATTAAATGAATGTTTACCCTTTTTTTCCTATCTATTTTCACTAATTCAAATAGTTTTGTTCACCTAGTTGTTTTATCCTATTTAGTTCAGATCTCAATGTTCGCTTTTAGGCCTAATCAAATTGAGTTTAGTTCTTTCTTATTTATTCAGTGGTTATGCAGTGTTACTTAGACTGCTTCAAATTAACTTTTTGTTTTAACACAAATGAATAGATAGCTAAACTCAACATTCAAGAAAAAAAATATAAGAAAATGTACAAAAGATGCAATATTCCAACGCATTCTCATCCTTGGGCGTCATATACTGACGCTTTTGACATTTCGTCTACATCGAACGCACATGGCACCCTTTTGCGTCAATATGACACGCACAGAGCTTTGTTCGGTTATGGGTAGGTTTAGGTCTGGTGTAGGGTTAGGGTTAGACCGGTAGGAGGCGCCTTCTGGCCCATATCTATTTGCGTCTCATATTGACGCTAAAGGGTGCCATGTGCGTTCGATGGCGACGAAATGTCAAAAGCGTCAGTATATGACGCCCTAGGATGAGAACGGGCTGAATATTCTCAAAGCTGGTTTCACAATTCTGTACAGTACACAATTCTGGTTACCATCAGTCCTCTGTAATCAACTCAGTCCAACTGTTGTCTGCAGGAAGTAAAATGTAACAGTCTTTACAGTCCTACCAGGATGGAGATTACCCAGGTTAAGTGGCTTTCCTTTGCAGGTGGTTGATAACAAACAGTCTCTGTTCTCCTCAATGGTTTGTTGGGTGGCTGATCAACTTTCAGATGTCTCAACGAAAAAAGACCTGTCCTGTTTTATGAACAGTACCATACATACACAAAGAGAGCAAAACACTATTAACAATACAACACAATTTACAAGATTAAATATTTGCTTGAAAATATAACAATCTTCCCAGTCTCAAGCAACCATGATATTTTCTCAAAATGGTGGCTGCACGCATGTGGATATACATTTCCATATAATCCACATCTAGTTCCCACATAAATTAACCAAAACTTTTACTTCTCATTAATAACAATAACAAATAAAAAATACATTTTTGGAACCATACAGTTAAACAATTTTAGAGAACTCATCAAATCTGTTTAATTCACAAACGTAAATATATACCAAGTCAAGATGTACAGTAAACGGAAAAGAGTTCACCCTTGTAGCACCAAATTTACTTTTACAGCCCGGAAAGTACTGCGTAATTAAGATGAATTTACAACTTAGCTTTCGGTAATTATAGTGTACCTATGAAGTATTTGCATGTAAGTATAAGGGAACAATAATTATGCAAAGTTTGGAGAATAAAGGGGTAACAGAATTAAAACAGTATTTATACTGTAAGTATTATAGAACTAAGGGGTACTTATTCTACTATTATGATTGATACAACAATCTTACATTTGGGAGCAATTTAGCGAGAACATACACTGTGTACCTTTTTGTAATAATTGTGTATCAGTACAAACTGTATAGCTCTATTGCATTTTTTTTTAATACTGGGAAATATACTCTTGTTCCATGTAGTTACAGGGTACGTACAATAAAAATGACAAACACACAATCTAATATCACTGACTTGGAAACCTTTATAAATTGGTCCCAAATGTGATTGTTGTATCATAATAGTAGAATAAGTACCCCTTAGATCTATAATACTTACAGTATATACAAAAATAAAATAAAAAAATTATCCTGGTTGTTACCCCTTTATTCCACGAACTACATGTTGTTCCCTTATAGGCTACTTACTTACATGTTAGTTCGTCATTCTTAAAGGGGTCCGTGTTCTTTTTTCTTTTTTTTTCCTCCTCACATTAAAACAGTGTTTTAAACAATTAAATTGGTTAGTTTAGTAAAAGAACGTAATTTTAAGATTTCTTCTTTTTTTTCTTTTGAGGTTCTGTATTTATATTTCTAACCTGGGTTGGGGTTAAGGGTTAGCAGAATAAGTTGACATACTTGCAAAGTTACTTAAAGTCAGAATGTCTTTGGGAAAGCATCAAAATAGTGTCAGCAGACATTAAGCTGACAGTCTACTAATCCTCTAATGACAGTTATTATAACATGATGTTGCCATCCATACAGTATAATACAGAATTACATGCATTCTCCTGGAGGGAAGATGTGATCAAAAAGGGAAGACTTCTTTCACTATTAAGTTAATGTTAAGAATTTTATTTTTACATTTAAGTAACTTGTAGCGTATTCTTGGACCTCATTATTGAAAAAGTAAAGTATCAAGCACCATCAAAGACCCCTCTAGCTAACTTCACTTTGATTTAAAAATATGGATCTCCATTTATTCTTCATGGTTGCAACAAGATTTAGTTTAAATTTTTAAGTGCCATTGCTTAAAAAATGCTTTATTGGCTGAAATTTCAAAGACATTCAGTTATTAAATTTGATGCCATCTATATATCTTCCTAAAAAAAAAGAAAGAAAAAAAAACTTTTTAGTTTATCGTTTAGATTAAAGGTTGATGATATTAAAATCCATTGATGTAGCTATAGCCTACAAATGGGTAAAACAAAATCCAACAATTTGAACATGGAGCCACAGTCTATTGGTTTTAAAATTAAAACCATTAAAATTAAGATTACAAAATAAAAGTTTATTAAGAATGAGAATATAGAAGGATATTAGATATCTTTAATATTTACAGGGAGTTACAGGAACACACACTTTGGAAAAATACTGTGTATGGCACTCAGACAGGAATGTTCAGTTGTGTTGAAAGATACAGTTCTAGTTTGAACATTATTTGTTCTTCATAAAATGTGTGACTTTTGAAAATGTGTAACAATTTATTCCTGGAAAAAGACAAGTTTGTAGAGAATTAGAATCTAAAAGGATATTAAGATATCTTTAATATGTGACCCTGGACCACAAAACCAGTCACATGGGTCAATTTTTTTTAAAATTGAGATTTATACATAATATGAAAGCTGAATAAATAAGCTTTCCATTGATGTACTGTATGGTTAGGATAGGACACTATTTGGTCAAGATACAACTATTGAAAATCTGGAATCTGAGGGTGCAAAAATAATCTAAAAATTGAGAAAATCACCTTTAAAGTTCTCCTTTTATGTTCGTGATTGTGCTGCATTCACTCACAAAAAAAAAATGTTTTTATATATTTACGGTAGGAAATGTACAAAATATCTTCATGGAACATGATCTTTACTTAATATCTTAATGATTTTTGGCATAAAAGAAAAATCAATAATTTTGACCCATGCAATGTATTGTTGGCTATTGCCACAAATATACCCGTATGACATGTGACTGGTTTTGTGATCCAGGGTCACATATGAGTTACAGGCATGCAAACTTGCAAACACAAGAAGTGCTTTTTCCCCCAGTCCCAGTGCTTTTTCCTAGTTTTTAACTGTCGCCATTTAGCAATCAACAAAGATTGCTAAAGTCAACAGATTTAACTAATAGACCAATCTCTGAGTGAAAATAAAATATTGTTGCTGTTCTAAAGTCATTTTACCCCCCTCCAAATCTCAGGTGAAAATTTACATTTTGACCCTCCTCTACAAAATATTAAATTACTCAGTAAATACATCCATCACATTTAATAATTTGGCATTCTTCTTCATTTATGTTTGTCTTTCTTCAGAAAATAAATAAATAAATAGAGCCGGGAAAGTGTCTGAAATTTGTTTGATTTTGACACGGAATGGCCCAAAGGTGTTTATTTCTGTATGTTAACCTTTTATACACCTTTAAACACACTTAACTGCAGACACTGAATTGACATACACTGTGTAGTACAGTACAAATATTTTAAGTGTCCCTTATTCTGTCCCTAATTTTCCCATAAAGAACAATTGTCATTTTTATTTTCCTTTCCAGAAGTTGGCAACCCTAGTTGATATGTAGTTGCAAAGTTAGTTAGTAGGATGTCTAATGTGGACCATCAGAATAAAGTTTTTTTTTTTTTTTTTTTTTAGGAGCCAATGGTTCCCTAGACATTTTTTTTTTTTTTTTTTTTACCCATTGTTCAACTTTAGTTTACTTTATTCACAGTCAGCCATCAGAGCAAACACTCTTCCTGCATTCTTAATATAAAAGCTGTTTTGGAATCAGCAGCCCCTAATGAGTATTGCAAGTCCACAGTATCTGCTCAATCATTAGAGAAACAAAAGGCTGAATTGATTTCATCTCTTGCCTTAAAGGATAAAAAAATTGATTGTATAAACAACAATCTTGCTTGACTTCCCTGGTAAATTCGAAATAACAACAAGGGCAACAGGAGAGTATGGAGGTATTTACAGCCTGAAAATTTTCGCTCCAGGCTGGATTCCAGTATATGCGTGGAGCATCCAAATGCTCCCTAAATCATATAGTGTGTTTGCATATGTGTGTGTGTGTGTGTGTGTGTGTGTGTGTGTGTGTGTGTGTGTGTGTGTGTGTGTGTGTGTGTGTGTGTGTGTGTGTGTGTGTGTGTGTGTGTGTGTGTGTGTGTGTGTGTGTGTGTGTGTGTGCGCACTTGTCTGAGGCTGTATTGCCCCGGGCAAAGTCGGAACTGCAGGTTGAGGCATCACTCTGTAGTCACTAATAAGGAGCCTAATCTTATTCCACAGGCTGTTATCAACAAACTGATGCAATACTACACAGGGATGAGGATATTTTACAGAACACTATGTCAAGTGCCTGTGTGAGAGAATGAGGCTCACACTTTAAGATTAAAAATATCCAGCCTTGCACGTCAGGTAAGCGTCGACGCTCTGAGGAGAGTTTTGCCTCCATGTGAGTTTTGTCTGATCTTATCAATGTCTGCGGGTTCACTCTTTGCACACCTACCCAACTCCCATTAGGCTGAAGCTTGACAGTGCAATACACTCACATCATAGAGTACTGCTTCCAAAACACAAGCAGTATGTGCAAAGAAGGAACACCCCAGTGAAAGAGTTTCGTTCAAACACCTGGCAGGCATGTCCGTGCTGTAGAAGCAGAGCAGAGTTATCCTGGAGAGAGGGAGAATGATTCATCACCAGTAAACAAAACTAATGAGATATCGTGATGTATAAACATTCATAGGCTCTAATATTAATGCAGATGTGTAATATGATGCTAGAATTAGCCACCATAACAACCAGGGCAAATGAGGTATGGCTGTGTCCAGTTGCAGAGTATTTCCTGAGTGGGGCAGAGTTGACTCCCTAGCCTTCTAGAATCTAATTCCTCTACCATATTAGCAAACACAGAATGGGAGAGCATGAGTGCAATACAATCACTTGCTAGTGCCATGACAAATGCCCAGCCATCATAAGTGAGATTGATAGTATATAAGACAGGGAAAACATGAAAAAGGAAGAAAAAGACATATAAATAAACAGCTCTGCTGTGAAGTGGCAGGAGTTAACACTCTTTATTCATCCAAGTCAGTAGATGTTAGTAAAAAGACTTTTGAAGCAAAAACAAACTGGCTGCATCCAAAAATCGCATTTTGTCTGAGCAGGTTTTAAATCAGTAATTACTTTGTGACCATTAAAAAAAGCTGTCCTATATAGTATGAATGTGTGAACTATGAATATAATCCGGACATATTGTCTTGAATGATGTCTTGGATAAATTCAGATATAGGCCTATGGGTTTCTAAATAAAATGCCATTATAGAGGAAGGACATCAGGGCAAACAATAGGATAGAGAACAAACAGACAGAGAGAGATGAGCAATGGGAGTCTCTCTCCCCCACTGACATCTGGACCGGGGTAATAACATGCTACAAAACGTCACCACAAGCAAACCAGCCATTAACATCTGTCTTTTGGCATGTTAATGGTAGTCATCTGAGACACTTTGCATTGGCCATTCTCAATGAGGTGTGTGTGTGTCCACGCATGTGTGTGTGGTGCAGAGAGGTGGCACAGATGCCTCTAGATTGAAATAGGCCTCACGGGCATCTTTATGTTATTCAAATGATCAATTGGTCTTTTTGAACTGCACGTTTTTTACTAGAAAATACACTGTCAATGCACAAAATAGTGTACAAATATGAATTCACATAGTAAATACAGTACGCGAGATCTCAAAGTGGGTCTATTTTAAAACATCGTGATTTAGGTAAGTAGACTCAATTAGATCAGATCCAGTACATTTGCATCAAATTATCCTCTAGAGTGCATCTTAAGCAGTACATGAGGAATGCAGAAATACATATGAGCATAGTTATCTGTCACAATCCTGACCCAAATCTCAGCTATAACCTTAAACTCAATTTTGACATCTTTAAAAGCAACTTACTTTAAAATGTCCGCAGGGGGAAGCTAACTACATGTAGTTTGTCTAAAAGGCATATTAATGTGTAACTGATCGCTTTAAACTTTACACTTGGAATTAAGTATTAGTGCAAAATAAGAGATTAAGACCATGAAACATGCTGAAGAGACATACTTTTACCCAGAACCTTTTTAGAAATGATGGTGAATATCTTAACATGCGTGAATGAGTGAGAGAGAGAGAGAGAGAGAGAGAGGGAGAGAGAGAGAGAGAGAGAGAGAGAGAGAGAGAGAGAGAGAGAGAGAGAGAGAGAGAGAGAGAGAGAGAGAGAGAGAGAGAGAGAGAGAGAGAGAGAGAGAGAGAGAGAGAGAGTTAGTACTATTCGCTGTACTCTACTTTGAAAATGATTCATTTGTATTTTGAAAAGTTATTTTTGAAGGGCAACTTCAATAAAGTTATATCCTTTTAAATCTATCAGAGAAAAGTTCAAAGTGCTCACAGATGTATAATCCCTTAATGTAAAATAAAGTCCATTCATTTGAATTTCTTCATTAAAGATGCATTTGAGGTGCAGATATGCGAGCCCTGTTCTCTTGTTCCCGTGAATCAATAGAACCACAGTTCCAGATGTTGTTTCGTTCATGTTTGAGCACTTGTATTTGGAAACATTGCTCATGATGGTGATGGACTGAATACTAATTGCCGATGATGCTGTGAGTTTCAAGCTTTAAAGTCCGCATGAAATCAAAATTGACCATATTTACTTTGTTTGCCTAAATTGATCGTTTTGTGGAGAACAATTCATCCATGCAAGTCAATCCACACAAAAAAATGTTTTGGCTTCGTAATCTTTAATCAAAATCTGAAAATGCCCCTCCCCTCTGCATTGGAGGACCTTCTCTGATGACGTTGGTTTGAGGAATTGGTTTGGGCAACGCTTAACCACTCCCCTCAAACCGTTAGTCTGTTATGAGCAGAGATGGAGAGGAGGAGCGCTAGAGTAAAACCCTGCCCTCTGTTCAATATTCCGTTTCACTGGGAAATGCGTCACTACACTGGAGAAAAGTCGTTTGCAACTTCCGGTTCACGCAGACTTTAAATACTCACGTCAAAATTTGACATACATTTTATTTAATAATTTTCTACAATGAATGACGCATCAGTTGTGATGGACCAGCATGAATCAACAAAGCATCTCTTTCACTATCCAGACATGACCAGTTTAAACACGCATTACAGACATTTACAAAAACAGCCAAAAAAAAAAAAAAAACTTAATTGGAAGAAAAAATGTGCAATGCAACAGTTTACAAAGGTCACTGTGGAGAAGTTGGTCTGCTTAGAAATACATTCCATATTCATGGAATCCCTCAAATTGGGGATATTTCATTCTCCTCAAAAAGAAAAAAAGAAAGAATAAAAAGAACGGAGAAAAAAAAAAACTCTTCATGGAGATTACAATCAAAGGAGTGTCATGTTCAATTTGCAGGGTGATTTGTTCCTATTTCACATTCTCTATTTCCCTCCATTTCATTCATTTATGTCACCCTGATACAAGTTATTCACCTCAAGAAGATGATGGAGGTGGGACCTTAAGTATTTAAGATGACATTTCCAAAAATGGACATTTTCCATAAGACAGACTGGGTCTAATGAGGAACAAGCTTCAGAATCAGGCTGTTACAGTGTCATCTGGGTCACTTGATCTGAGCGTTAATATTGCAGGGTTGAAATGGTCAGATTAGTGTCATGACAGAGGTTCTAAGAGCTGCAGTGATTGAATATTATAGATTTTGTCCCTTAATTTTCCAGTTAGATTTAAATGGATAAATAATGGAGTTTTGGAGTATTAGTAGACTGCAGTGGACTGTTAGTAGACTGTTAGGTTGGGGTTAGGTGTTTTCGGGTTAGTAGAAGTTGAAGTTACTAATAGTCAGTAGAATGTCTGTTGGGGGACCATCAAAATAAAGTACATAAAGCATTGAATGAAAATGTCTCTGAAAAGTCTCTGTATTTGACAAGATTGCATTGATTTCACTTTAGCTGTGGTAAAGTATGCAAACGCAGCATCACCACAGGAAGTACTTCATGTCTCTGTTTTCAGATCCTCCCCGACTGCACGCGGCAACTCTCGCCGATCGGTTACATCCAGCCAACGTAGCCAATTGCAGTCAATTCTTCAAAGCAGGACTATCCAAAGACTTCTAAAGACACAAATAAATGAACTGTTATGATTTCAAAATCAGTGAATGCATTAAAGGGGTCATATAATGGTACATGCACTTTTACAAGTTGATTGCACTGAAATGTCTGTTGGCAGTGCCTGTACACAACCATCCTATCATGATAAAAATCCATCCAGTGGTTTTGTTTTAATCTCCTTATATGTTTGACCCTCTCTGAAATCAAGCCGTTCGATATTGTGACGTCATAATATCCAACGCCCCTCCCGCGGTGCTGAGTGACAGCCGTGTTTCAAAACAAGACCCGCCCTGAGCGAGCTGTGACAGCTGTCGTCATAGTAGTCCGCCATTGTTGATATGCTGGAGCAGAATGGCGTCTAAGCGATTGTGGTGTTCTGTTCTTAGATGTAATAAGGAACACAGCAGTCATTTGGATGTTCCTAAATCCGAGCCGTTGAAGATGCAGTGGCTGAGTTTTGTTTTTGAAGCGATATGCCCAAAGGATTGACGCAGGGATTCCCTCACGGGGATTCCCCGCGATCGTCCATGCTTTCATGTTTGCGCAAATCATTTCACACCAGACAGCTTTACAAACGAGAAAAAATGGATCGGTACCAACGTGTCCCTGCTGAACCTCCAGAAGATGTGAGTGTAATGTTTTATTAACCTTTATATTCCCAGCTAGCAGGGAACGTTCTCAGAACTTTCGCTAACATTCCCTACAAGTTTGGTTAATGTTCTAAAGAAAACATTTGAATGTAATGTTTACCGAACATTTTAAGGATGTTTTCTCATTTTAAAAAATGTTCCTATAACGTTATATGAAAACTAAGATATAACATTTTAACTGCAACATTCAAAAGATGTTTTGGGAATGTTTCTGAAATAACAAGTTGTACTATGATCTCAAAATATCATTGTCCCTATGTTTCATTATAACGAAAGAAGAACGTTCTCTCTGTCACGTTAGGAAAACGTTTTGAGGATATCATTGAGAGATGAGATGTTGAATGTTCTTTATAAAACGTTATTTTAATGTGACGAGTTAACAAAATTATAACATTTTATTTGCAACATTTTGAGAATATTTTGGGAATGTTGTTAAAGTTAAAGTTTGTACAATGATCTCAATATAACATTGTCCCAATGTTTCATAAAAACAAAAGAAGAACATTCTCTCTGTCACATTTGTAGAATATTTTGAGGATATCATTGAGAGATGATATGTTGAATGTTCTTCATAAAACGTTCTTCTAATGTGACGAGTTAACACAATTAGAACATTTTACTTGCAACATTTTGAGAATATTTTGGGAATGTTGTTAAAGTTAAAGTTTGTACAATGATCTCAAAATAACATTGTCCCAATGTTTCATAAAAACAAAAGAGGAACATTCTCTCTGTCACATTAGGAAAATGTTTTGAGGATACCATTGAGAGATGAGATGTTTATTGTTCTTTATTAAACGTTCTTTTAATGTGACGAGTTAACAGAATTAGAACATTTTATTTGCAACATTGTGAGCATATTTGGGGAATGTTGTTTAAGTTAAAGTTTGTACAATGATCTCAAAATAACGTTGTCTTAATGTTTTGTCATAACAAAAGAAGAACGTTCTCTCTGTCACATTTGTAGAATGTTTTGAGGATATCATTGGGAGATGAGATGTTTATTGTTCTTTATAAAATGTTCTTCTAATGTGACGAGTTAACACAATTAGAACATTCTACTTGCAACATTTTGAGCATATTTTGGGAATGTTGCTAAAGTTAAAGTTTGTACAATGATCTCAATATAACATTGTCCCAATGTTTCATGATAACAAAAGAAGAGCATTCTACTTGCAACATTTTGAGCATATTTTGGGAATGTTGTTAAAGTTAAAGTTTGTACAATGATCTCAATATAACATTGTCCCAATGTTTCATAAAAACAAAAGAGGAACATTCTCTCTGTCACATTAGGGAAATGTTTTGAGGATATCATTGAGAGATGAGATGTTGAATGTTCTTCATAAAACGTTCTTCTAATGTGACGAGTTAACACAATTAGAACATTTTACTTGCAACATTTTGAGCATATTTTGGGAATGTTGTTAAAGTTAAAGTTTGGACAATGATCTTTAAATAACATTGTCCCAATGTTTCATGATAACAAAAGAAGAGCATTCTACTTGCAACATTTTGAGGATATTTTGGGAATGTTATTAAAGTTAAAGTTTGTACAATGATCTCAATATAACATTGTCCCAATGTTTCATAAAACCAAAAGAAGAACAATTCTCTCTGTCACATTAGGAAAATGTTTTGAGGATACCGTTGAGAGATGAGATGTTTATTGTTCTTTATAAAATGTTCTTCTAATGTGACGAGTTAACACAATTAGAACATTTTACTTGCAACATTTTGAGCATATTTTGGGAATGTTGTTAAAGTTAAAGTTTGTACAATGATCTCAATATAACATTGTCCCAATGTTTCATAAAAACAAAAGAGGAACATTCTCTCTGTCACATTAGGGAAATGTTTTGAGGATATCATTGAGAGATGAGATGTTGAATGTTCTTCATAAAACGTTCTTCTAATGTGACGAGTTAACACAATTAGAACATTTTACTTGCAACATTTTGAGCATATTTTGGGAATGTTGCTAAAGTTAAAGTTTGTACAATGATCTCAATATAACATTGTCCCAATGTTTCATAAAAACAAAAGAGGAACATTCTCTCTGTCACATTAGGGAAATGTTTTGAGGATATCATTGAGAGATGAGATGTTGAATGTTCTTCATAAAACGTTCTTCTAATGTGACGAGTTAACACAATTAGAACATTTTACTTGCAACATTTTGAGCATATTTTGGGAATGTTGTTTAAGTTAAAGTTTGGACAATGATCTCAATATAACATTGTCCCAATGTTTTGTCATAACAAAAGAAGAACATTCTCTCTGTCACATTAGGAAAATGTTTTGAGGATATCATTGAGAGATGAGAGGTTGAATGTTCTTTATAAAACGTTATTTTAATGTGACGAGTTAACACTAGTAGAACATTTTACCTGCAACATTTTGAGCATATTTTGGGAATGTTGTTAAAGTTAAAGTTTGTACAATGATCTCAATATAACATTGTCCCAATGTTTCATGATAACAAAAGAAGAGCATTCTACTTGCAACATTTTGAGCATATTTTGGGAATGTTGTTAAAGTTAAAGTTTGTACAATGATCTCAATATAACATTGTCCCAATAAAGTTTGTACAATGATCTCAATATAACATTGTCCCAATGTTTCATAAAAACAAAAGAGGAACATTCTCTCTGTCACATTAGGGAAATGTTTTGAGGATATCATTGAGAGATGAGATGTTGAATGTTCTTCATAAAACGTTCTTCTAATGTGACGAGTTAACACAATTAGAACATTTTACTTGCAACATTTTGAGCATATTTTGGGAATGTTGTTAAAGTTAAAGTTTGGACAATGATCTTTAAATAACATTGTCCCAATGTTTCATGATAACAAAAGAAGAGCATTCTACTTGCAACATTTTGAGGATATTTTGGGAATGTTATTAAAGTTAAAGTTTGTACAATGATCTCAATATAACATTGTCCCAATGTTTCATGATAACAAAAGAAGAACATTCTACTTGCAACATTTTGAGCATATTTTGGGAATGTTGTTAAAGTTAAAGTTTGTACAATGATCTCAATATAACATTGTCCCAATGTTTTGTCATAACAAAAGAAGAACATTCTCTCTGTCACATTAGGAAAATGTTTTGAGGATATCATTGAGAGATGAGATGTTGAATGTTCTTTATAAAACGTTCTTGTAATGTTATGTGTTAACACAATTAGAACATTTTAATTGCAACATTTTAAGGATGTTTTGAGGATGTTGTTGAGATAACAGATTATATAATGTTCTCAGTAAAACATTGGCACAATGTTCCATAATAACAGAGGAGGAACATTATCAAATCAACGTTCGTAAAATTTTTGAGGATATCACTGAGACCTGAGATGATGAGTGTTTTTAAAAAAAATTCTTGTAATGTGACGTGTTAACAAAACTAGAACATTTTAAATGTAACATTTAGCAATCAAACTACACAATTATTGTTAAATTGAGCTTGCTGGTCAGACAGCAGGCCAACAGGGTTCACGATGGAACATATGGTGCATTTAAGTCCTCCTGGGAAGTTTGTATTCATGAGGTTTTACAATTTTGTTTAATGTTTTAAATTAATGAAGCCACTGTAAACTTTATCATCACATATTATACTGTTACATATTAATGCTATCATATTTTGTGCAGGCATTAGCTTACTTCATTGTCACTGCTGAATACCTAAGTATAGTGGTATCCCACAATGTTTCCCACTGACACACCCCTAACTCTTCAAGATCGGGGTTAAAGAAAATCCTGAGCTTCCTACTCATATTCTCATCATTGTGGTGGCGTTCAACTTGTAAATACGATCTTTATGACATGACTTGAATGCACCAATAGCTCTAGCTTAAAGGGATACTTCACCTCTGGGAAGATGAATGTGTATTTAAAATAGGTCATTTAAGTAGAAGAAATGTGGAGAAATTTTTTAATTTGGAGCTTTCTAGACTGAGAAAAGCCAGAAAATGTATTTTTGGCTTATGTGGATGAAAGACAACAACTCCCAGAATGCACTTGCTTCGCTGCCTTAGGAGGCCACGCCTACCGGTTAGAGAGCACAGTTGAAAACAACAAGGCTAGCCTAAGTAAGTGATGAGTTTGCGAGGGATTTAGAGACCCAAAATGTCCGGGATTCGGCTTTTGCGTTCTACAGTCGCCATTCATCATGTTTACTGTGGCGAGCAGGACAAGGCTGACGGCCGCGGGAGAACGGCGCGAGGCCGGTGGCTTCATTACTGAGACGCGCCGGGTCTCGCATCTCTCTCACGGAGGAGCGGGAATTTTCTTGGCAATGGTAAAACGCACATCAACTGATCACTTGTTTAGCGTTCATGTAAACACTACAGTCAGATTCACCGATCGGAATTAATTCAGTTAGATTGAAACGAGAGGTGTGCATGTAAACAATGAATGGCGACCGCAGAACGCAAAAGCCGAATCCCGGACAAGTCCGGGAAAAGGAAGATGGTAACCCCTACTTACTCAGCTTTCTCCTATTATTCAGCTTTCTCCGCAGAACAAGAGCATGCTAGCTTAGCTTCCAAAGAAAGACGGCTGATACTGTGTACATTCTGAGTGAGATCCCACCCTCTATGGGTTGAACACATACGGAACAACGCCATCTACTGGCTGTAGTCTTTAGCCTCTGGACAGAAAATCCTCCGATGACGCAAAATGACGATTTTTGCGTCATCGGAGGATTTTTTCCAGACAAAAAATACATAAATCTCTCCTCTCAGGGGGATATGAGGGGGGAAAGCATGGTAATTCGAAAATACTACAGGTTTTCTACTAATACAAAGCTTAATGCTAAATCCTGAAGTAACCCTTTAATTAGGGACAATCCATACAAACACTCTTTGCTAAAATACATTACAGACTGTCACAGTAAGAAGTTATTCGTCCTGTATCAACGCTAAAGGCCTAACCACTGCAGTCAACACCTTGGAGTATCCATGCTGTTAAATAAAAGTCTGTAGACAAGGGTTAGGGTTAGGGTTAACCTTAACCCTTAATTTCTAACCCAGACCCGGTTTCAGAGTTTAGATTAAGCCAGGATTAGGCCTTAGTGCATTTAATTAGCTTTTAAAAATGTGCCTTATAGAAAAAAGAAAAAGAAACATTACTGGTGTGCATCTTGAGACAAAACAATGGCACTGACATATTTTAAGATATGTTAGTGCAAGTTGCTTTCAGGTAAAACAGCTCAAACGTGCATTTTAGTCTGGGACTACAGGCTTAAACCTTGCCTGTGAAACCCGGGGTATATGTTGCAACTTGTATAGAATTATGCCAATGTTACCAAAGTGTTGTGTTGGACAGAGGATTTACCCTAAACCAACAGGTTGTGTAACTGTGCCACACAGGGTGAAAAGCAAGTTGACATTATTAGGCATAAGAGTGTTTCTAAAGGAAAGGTCAATATTTTGTTAAAGTGCAAAAGGATCATTATGGGTCACATGAATGTAACTCTAATGTTACCATGATACCAATCCATTAGTTTTTCATGTAGGTAGGTATACAGAATTGTATATGAATAGCCTACATATGCAATGTTTGCTCTGTTTAATATATAATATGTTTGCTCTTTTAAACTGCTGTTTGGCAGAGCAGTGGTAAATATATGTTGTTATACATGGTATATATTATTTGTGTAATTTATTATTATTATTTATATGTTATTGTAAGTTTATTTATTTTTTTATCATGCACTGCAATGAAGACACCATTTAACCAATTGATTAAATATAACAGCCAGCTTACAAATACAACTAAATAAATAGCCGTGCACATTTTTTTCATATTCTTTCTTTTAAAACATGTAATCTTTTCCTGTAATTGCAATGTTACCACATTATTGGCTGTCTCTTCGAGTTGTTTTGAGCATGATTGGCTATTCAGACTGTCATCCAGGAATCTGGCCAATGGCAGCTATGCGCGCCTTTTACTGGTCAAGTTTGAAGTTTGAATATTCGTCTGTTAGAGTGAGAGTGTGTGTGTGTGCGCGCGCTGCTGCTGCTCGGGAGGATCTTCAGTACTAGCCTCCTTCGGTTCTGTGGCTTTTACATTGTTTAAAACATGGATTATTTTGCATCGTACAGTTACATTTTTATTTTGAGCGAGTTGCGGGATGTAAATGGACAACGAATTTTAACAACGTAGCCTACGTGTAACGGACATATTGCAATCTGCGGAAGGTAAATAACTTTATTTTATATAAAAATCCATTCTGCTACATCAAAATATAGTGTGTTAAATTGAGAAGCTAATTTTAAATGCGACTAGAGCAATATCGATATTATGTCAATGTTTCAGGCTGCATGTGTAACGTTAGGCTAAATATTGTCAGCTAAGTTAGTTTTTGATAAAAATAAATAAATATAAACCTCAGCATAGTCTGAGCTTTACAATGAGTGAACTGAGAACATTGTGTCTTTATACAGAGAGGAACTCGAACCACTAAGTTATGAAAACTAGGCTTTTGAATGATCGCGGGATATCGGCCTAACGTTACCGTCAAAATGATGAGTCATCATCATAATATGTTTTTGAGCTGGTGAGTAAAAATTTGCAAGCTTTTTATGTCTCTTTTAGTAAGTAAATACAAATAGCTAATAATATTGCTGTATGTGTGTGTTTCCCATTATCCAGGAATTTTGGGAATAAATTATCCAGCCACATGATCTTCAGTTGCGGTGAGTATTGTCATAGTAAAATACACGTGAAATAGAGGCAGAACATGTAAACTCTGCTCAAAGGCACACTGGTCCAAACCCGCCAGTCAAAATTGTACCTGTCTTCTTGATATGAGCTTTTATGGGCCTAGCTGACCCAAACATGTCCTTTCAAAATGAAAATATTTTCAAACCTGTATGACTTCTGTGAAACACAAGAATGTTGGGAATAAAACAACATTGGAACCCATTTTATGGAAACAAATGTTCCCAATGTTTCATGATAACAAAAGAAGAACATTCTACTTGCAACATTTTGAGCATATTTTGGGAATGTTGCTAAAGTTAAAGTTGTACAATGATCTCAATATAACATTGTCCCAATGTTTCATGATAACAAAAGAAGAACATTCTCTCTGTCACATTAGGGAAATGTTTTGAGGATATCATTGAGAGATGAGATGTTGAATGTTCTTCATAAAACGTTCTTCTAATGTGACAAGTTAACACAATTAGAACATTTTACTTGCAACATTTTGAAAAAATAAAATTAAATAAACCTCAGCATAGGAGCTTTACAATGAGGGAACTGAGAACATTGTGTCTTTATACATAACATAAATGTCCTTTCAAAATGAAATTATTTTCAAACCTGTATGACTTACTTCTCTGAAACACAAGAATGTTGGGAATTAAACAACATTGGAACCCATTTTATAAAAAAAAACAAAAAAAAAAACAGTGAAGTCATTTCTCAAGATATCTTAATTAAGGTTATACAAAATAAATTCATACAGTTTTGGAACAACATGGAGTACCGGTAAATAACGATAGAGAGTCTATTTTTTGGATGAGCTGTTCTTTTTAGGACATGTTCCCAGGGTCCTTTGCTAAATTAACCATGGTTTTTATTATAGTAAAGTGTAGAAACAATATTTTTATGGTGGATTGATTACAATAATTTATTACCATTTAGTTAGTGTAGCAAAACCATGGTTAATGTTAGTAAGGGTTCTCCAGATTTATATAGCCTAACACTTAAGGAAAACATAAAAAATGGTCCTATGTCACCCAGATCAATAGTCTGTTAACACACATTAACACACTTTTTACATTTTCTTAAGATCAAGCATTGGACCAATGTTTACGGAGCAGAACAGGCACCAACAGAGAAACAAGTCCATCACTAGTAAGTATCCACTGCATTTTATAAAACCGTAGTCAATTTTAAACGCACAATGCACTCCAAAATAAAAATGATCTATTTTTTTCTCCCTCGTGCCAGATTTATATCTGTCCCAGATTTATATCTGACTTTCTTTCCACAGAGATTTTTAGAAAAATTATCATTAAAGAGAATCATATAAAGAGAAATGTGGGAGGAGCTTTAATTTATTGCCTAGCCCTGTTTGTTTGAACCGCGAGAGCCGTCAAAGCTTATGCTATTCCTATGTCATGCACCGACAAGAGCCTTTTATAGTCAACACGTCGGACGCAAGCAACTTGCAGTTTTGCCCCCACCAACAACGCATAGTATTGCATACAACGGTGCGTCGCGTATCAAAAACTGGGACGACACATTTTTCTACTCATAGACGCATATGGTGGCCGAAGTGTAGTGATGCGTAGCCTTGCAGGCGCATATGCGTATCGATGCGTTGACTAACTCTTTGGGCGTAATTTGACTTGCATATGGCTGTCTGCTGGAAGCTAGTTATTTAAGTCGATAAAATATTATGGTAGGGCTGGGGGAATTAACACGTTAATCTTCGCGATTAATTTGAGATGCTTAACGAGTTTATAAAAAAAATGCAATTAACGCAGCACTTTTTTTGCCTCATTTTAATGACTTCCTGTTGCGGAAAAGGCTGCAAAATATGCCGTCCCGCCCCTCCGTGTTTGGCGATCAGGTTTTATTCTCGCGCAGCTTTCATGACCGGGTCTTTTCCGCTCCGCGCTCTCCATTCCGTGTGTGTGTGTCGGCGCACTGACACACACACACACAACACTGAGCAAACATTGAGCTCTTTGCTCAATGTTCTGCTCCGTGTTTGCGCTGCGCGTTCTGCTCTGTCGTTAACGGCCCAAACGCTCCAATCATGTACCGATCATGCACTGGAAAAGCAAAGTCAAATAACGTGAAATTTCTCAGTAGTAGACTTCTGTGAAATAGCCCTACTGAGCTGGTATAGTCATGCTGACAACAATGGTAAAATGACCTGCTCTGATCACATGCTCTTGTAATAATAGCTTTGTAGGACTATGTTTTATTTTGATAATTAGAAAAAAAAAATTATAATAATAAATTGTTAAATTTATTATGTTGATTGATTATTGAAAATAATAATATATTGATATATTGATGTTTAATATTATTTTAATACAGGGCTATTTTCTGTTCCTTTTTTTCCTTTTTGTTGTTTAATTAGGTTATTCTAAGTTTAAATATTGATGATTACAAGCTTGGGGGAAATGCAATTAATTGCATTTAATTACAGCAAATTGTGTAAATAATCAGTTACTTTTTTTAATCGATTCCCAGCCCTAAAATATAAAATATGGATATGTTTCTTACACAAACGCATCACTTCGCTTCACCTTTCGCCTTTATTAACCTGCCAGAGCCGTGTGGAGTACTTTTATCATGGATGGATGCATTTTTATGGACTTGTCAAAAAAATCCCACAGGGAGCTACAGAATAAGAAATCCTTGAAGTCCACTTTTTTACTGTCTGTTTCCATCAGTAAAATTACAGTATTTTTTTTTCTCTCAGAATTGTGAGGCAGGAACACACAATTGCAAGAAAATATCAGAATTGTGAGCTGTCTTTTTTACTCCCCTCAGAATTCACCCTTCGAGGGAGTTTGATTGACAGGTATTTTTTACATTTTTATTTTACCAAAAATATTTTTTTCTAAAAAAATTACACAAATTAAACGTTGAGACTTTGTTTCAACTTTCATATCAAAAGTAACCTGCTCTGTCTTGTCTCTGCGTTTAAACGTTTCAGCGTTTTTTCTGTGATCCGCAATGTATTTTTCATTGCGTGACAACATGATGTGTGGCGTGAGAGCGCCATGGCTTGTTGGACATAGCAACAGTAACTAAAGGGGGCGGGTTTTTGCAAATTGCATTAACCATGGCTGCCTGTTAATTATCACTGGACTACTTCGCTCTCGCATCTCCCAAAAGTAAATTTTTTTTTTGTTTTCTTGATTCCATTTGAATGGTTTAATTAAATTGCTACTGTATAACCAATTATTTAAAATGTAATGATTTAAGCAAAACGTTCTTCAAAGGTTAAACCAAACTTTTATTTGACGGATTGCCGTGTAGACCTTTGAGTTTCTCTGTGTTTTATGATATGATGATAGTTTTTCTCAAATGAAGCTAAAATGCTGCTGAAGTGACTCTCAGAGCAGCTGTATTGATGAAGTGCATTAATGTTCTCATATAGAAACGACAGCAAAAAGAAATAAGCCAGAATTGCTTTTTTTTCTCAGGTTTTACTAATTTATCCTGTGATTCTGACTTTCAAACGGCCAATTGCGAGTTTATATCTTGCACTTCTGAGAAAAAAAAGTTTGAATTGTGATTCGCAATTACCTTTTTTAAAAATTGTATTCCATGGCGGAAACAAGCTTTCATATGCACAGACAGTAGCTCACATTATCTGTATCTGATTTAAAACAAGCAGAAATCTGTAAGAAATGTAACAATCCATAGACAATATAACTGATGAAAATGAGCTGTTACATCAGAGCAAAAGCATCGTGGGCAGTACTGTGACATGCTGCAGCTGTGCTCAAGGCTACCTGAGTTCGAGGTTCACACTTCTCAAGCCAAGTTTGTAGTTTGTTAAAATAATTTAGCCTCTAGTTGTGTTATTAAAGGGATACTCCACTTTTTTTGGAAATAGGCTCATTTTACAACTCCCCCAGAGTTAAACAGTTGAGTTTTACCGTTTTCGAATCCATTCAGCCGAGTTTCTGATATTTGGAAGAATATCAGTAACCAGACAGTTTCTGGTCTCATTGACTTCCATAGTAGGAAAAAAAATATACTATGGAAGTCAATGAGACCAGAAACTGTCTGGTTACTGACATTCTTCTAAATATCAGAAACTCGGCTGAATGGATTAGAAAACGGTAAAACTCAACTGTTTAACTCTGGGGGAGTTATAAAATGAGCCTATTTCCAAAAAAAGTGGAGTATCCCTTTAACATGTATATAATGGATTAAGTATATGTTTTAAATTACAGAAACAAAATAGATACTCATAAGGTATCATATTTATAATTTAAATAAACTAATCTAATTAATTTCTGATTAATAATTAGGCTGGCTAATTTTGAAAGTTTTCAAAGTCAATATTGCTTGTGATCTTAATATGTAATATGTATTTGTATTATTTTTGTTTACACTGTTGCATGATCTTCTTTTATAGGCTATGAGGAAAAACTCTACCATGCACACAGAGAATGAAGCTCAATTCTGCTAACTGGGATAGCAGCTGAAAAAGAAGAAGAGAAGAACAGTAGAACACCTATTAATGCAGATGACTTTATTCTTTTTCTGCAAGAACCAAGACAACCAAAGACTGATGATGAGCGCTCTGAGCAAACAGCAGTCAAGACGTGTGATTGCACATTGGACTTTACTGAGTTCTTCATTTAATGTTGGGCATCTACTGTACGCAGAACTTCTAATAATTTATGTGAATGCCATTCATAAACCTGTTAGATTTTTGTTTTATTTTAGAGATTAATAAAATTGTATGTTTTAACAATGTTATAGCTAAGCATTTTTTATGTTTAAGAGAACATTTTGGGAACAAAAATAAAACTTCCCACTAAAAAATTTATAAGAATGTTAAGTAGCCTAGTATTTTTAAGAGTATTTTTAGAGAATGTTATCCTAACTTTTAGAAGAACGTTCTAAGAATAAAAATAAAACTTCCTGCTAAAAACTTTATAAGAATAAAGGGATAATGTTCTAAAAATGTTATGATTAAACATTTATAGAAGGTCATCATCACGAAACATTTTTAGAGTGTTCTTAGAGAATGTTATCCTACCTTTTAGGAGAAATGATGTTCTAACAATATTATTATTAAACATTTTTATAATGTTGTAAAAAAAAATGTTATCTGAACTTTTAAAAGAACATTCTGGGAACAAAAATAAAAACACCCCCTGAAAACTTTCTAAGAACGTTAGAGAATAATGTTGTAAGAATGGTACACCTAAACATTTTAATAATGTTTTTAAATAATGTTATCCGAACATTTAAAAGAACATTCTGGGAACAAAAATAAAACTATCCGCTTACAACATTATAAGAGCGTTAGAGAATAATGTTATAAGAATGTTATTACTAAACATTTTAATAATGTTTTTAGAAAATGTTCTCTAAACATTTAAAAAAACATTCTGGGAACAAAAATAAAACTACCCGCTGAAAACGTTCTATGAACATTAGAGAATAATGTTATAAGAACGTTATTACTAAACATTTTAATAATGTTTTTAAAAAAATGTTATCCGAACATTTATAAGAACATTCTGGGAACAAAAATAAAACTACACGCTAAAAACATTATAAGAACGTCAGAGAATAATGTTATAAAAATGTTACTACTAAACATTTTAATAATGTTTTTAGAAAATGTTCTCTAAACATTTAAAAAAACATTCTGGGAACACAAATAAAACTACCCGCTGAAAACGTTCTGAGAAAATTAGAGAATAATGTTAAAAGAATGTTACTACTAAACATTTTAATAATGTTTTTAAAGAATGTTCTCCAAACTTTTAAAAGAACATTCTGGGAACAAAACTAAAACTAGCCGCTGAAAACTTTCTAAGAACGTTAGAGAATAATGTTAAAAGAATGTTACTACTAAACATTTTAATAATGTTTTTAAAGAATGTTCTCCAAACTTTTAAAAGAACATTCTGGGAACAAAACTAAAACTAGCCGCTGAAAACTTTCTAAGAACGTTAGAGAATAATGTTAAAAGAACGTTACTACTAAACATTTTAATAATGTTTTTAAAGAATGTTCTCCAAACTTTTAAAAGAACATTCTGAGAACAAAACTAAAACTAGCCGCTGAAAACATTTATAGAACAATACATGCTAATGTTCTTAGAACATTTTTAGAACAAAAAATTTCTAGCTGGGTTGGTATTTATATTAATCTTTGCGAAATTTGCAAACCTTGCTGCAGGCTTCACGATGAATGCATCTAAGGTTTACACTCAGGGTACATTACGGCATGTTTTCTATGTATGACGTTCTCAATATAATTCATAATCCCACGTTTATAATGAACAACACGTGGTTATTGTGTTAGAAACGGTGTAAGCACAGAACAGAGGGGCGGGGTGAGCAAAGCTCATTATCATTTAAAGACACATGCACTGAAACGGCGTGCTGAAAACAGAGCTGTTTTTGACCAGGTAAAATTTGTGTTTTCTTACAATACTAATGAGAATTTTTAATTAAAGTATATTAAAAACTTTTAATTTAGACCCTAAATAATCATATTAGCTTGTACAAAAATGGCATTATATGACCCCTTTAAAACAAACAGTAGAGCATGATGCTAGCAACAGCGAGGTCATGGGTTTGAACATATGTTAATTACATTCATTGTATTAAAAAAATATATATTATGTATATGAAGCTCAAAGTATTTGTAATGCTTTTATGATTATTTTTGATTTAGAGCTGGCAATATGTATGTTTTATTCTCTGTGCAATTAAATAAAAATACAATGTGCCAGAACTAAACTTTACATACAAATATACCAATATTACTAAAGAATATGATACATGATACATATGATACACAAAGCAAAGCTTAATTTTACTAGAAACACATGAACAGAATTATCTATATTTTAACCTCTCACTCCTCCACTAAAGAGCAGACACAGCTTTTGTAGGTGCATTACACCCATAATAAAAATATCTCACAGATGCTATTACGACACATCCAAAAGGCAGCATTTGCCTGAGAGGTCTGTTTCGTAAACATCCAAAACATTAAACTGACTTGAAGGGCTTGTTAAACGATTAGGATTTCACTGAATATACATGCGCTGTCCAGACAGGCCTTCTGACTGCATAACCCCAGCGGCCACATCCTGGATTAGAAAATGCATAGGTGAACATGATAATGGGGATATGGCAAAGAGCATTTGTAAATAGTAAGGAGGAAAGCTTTGAATTGCTATGATCATGTGTCTTTGTTCGAGAGAGAGAGAGAGAGAGAGAGAGAGAGAGAGAGAGAGAGAGAGAGAGAGAGAGAGAGAGAGAGAGAAGGAGGGGGGGTTATTGCTTTCTCAATCTGTTTTGTCACTTTTTGTTGCTGTTTTGTTACCCTGTCACTGGCTTCACCACATTCTCATAAACTAGAAAACAGAACAGAAGATGCAAGACAAATTTAGCCAATGCCCACCGTCCCAGTCATTTTAAGCATTTTATGGTTACTTGTTAATACATAGTTTAGGCATAAAACTCTAACCGAACGCTGATTGGTTCTTTTAACGCCGCGGCACCAACCAATCAGAAGTACTTTCAAATCCACGTAACCATATATATTGTACCCTAGCCTGTGATCGGCACATTGCACTATTATGAAAGCTTGTTATCCCTCCTCCTCCCCAGCGCCACCTGTAGAGATCTGTTATGGAGGTTCTAACGTTTTCTTGCGGTAGCCTTTTGTTTGTTATTTTGACTAAGCTGAACAAATTGTTGTATTTGCTCAGCATCAGCAACGTAGCAGATCTCGTCTGCCAAAATCAAGCTATGTATGTTCCATGCCCCATGCCAATAAATGCTAGTTGAATAAAAAATAAATACATAAAAAAAATAACTGTTAAGAACAGTACAATTGTTCATTGTTAGCTCAGGTCCATTAAATACAGATACTTATACATCAAATAATATGAACAAATTGATTTTAATGATGTATTAGTAAATAGTGAAATTAACATCAACAAATGTTTTAGAAGTATTTTTCATTGTTAGTTCATACTAATATGGTTATGTAATATTAACTAATGTTAACAAATGCAATGTAAGTCAAGTTACCACTTCAGCTATTCAATGAAAGCAATTTATCTATTTGCATTCATTAAACAGGTCAACATTTTAATTAAAGATATGCATTGTCCCTTGACACTATTCTGTCACAACAGGCATTAAGTGAGAAAGAGCTTTGTGTACTGCTATACTGCCAAAACACCATTCCCCCATGTTTTCGCTCCATGGCAGTTTTCTCCTTTCTCCAGGAGAATAAAGTTACTGCCGCACTCCTGACGCCAGCTGTCGTTCCCAATTCCGCCTCAATGGTAAAATCGAGCCGTTTCTCCGGACCTGAATCTGTCATGGGCTCAGACACCTCGCCTCCGCAAGCAGAACATCTTTAGGTGACAGTAATGAGAACATCGCTGGGGCTCATTTTATGTTGGTGTGTGTGCATGTGTGTGTGATTGTTTGTTTTCACTTCCTCTTCTTTTCCTTCTCGGTTTCTGCATTATTTCTTTCTTCTCCTCCTCCTTTCCTCCACCTCAGTGTTTTTGGCGCCTTTTGACAGAATGCTAAACATTTCCTCGGGTGTCGTTTCGTTTGTTGGTTGACCGTTACTGGATAGCTGATTTGCATTCCTTGACTTGACATGTACTTGATGACATAACATCCTGTGTTAGCGTCACCTGGACAGGGAACTGTGGAGTGGTAGGAATCTAGCAACTGAAAATTCACACTGACTGTCACCAAGTGTCATTCATCACCACACTAGTGAACATGGCCAAGGGCCAAGTACTGAAATTCTAGAAACTGGCAAAATCGGCAATATGTACACGCTCACTGCTTCCTAAAAATGTAATTAATGAATATATTATTTTGATGTACATCTTTTTTTGTTATGCTGGGCACACACCAAAAGATAATCGGGCTGATTTTGGGCCAATTTCCCCCCTTCCGACAATCCTAGCTATGTCCCTATTATCTTGATGGTTCAACAGATTATCTAATCAGATTTTTACAGCATACCTCACTTCCCCCACCACCCCCCATCCCCCATTTCCTCAAATTCGGACGTGAGAGCCCAACTAGTGTTTGATTGCCGGCTGGTATAGCGTGTGTATGTTGTTGTCATGGCCGAAGCAGCAACAAAACCGAAGAAGGCAAAGGTTTCAACACATTCTCATACCTAAGGCGTCACTTTTTGTCACTTTCAACCATGCTTCAATATCTGACGCTCAAAGCACCCTTTAGCGTCCATATGTGACGCTTCGGTTATGGGTAGGTTTAGGCGTCATGTAACTGACGCTTTCGGAAGCGTCAATATCTGACGCTCAAAGCACCCTTTAGCGTCAATATGTGACGCTTCGGTTGGGTAGGTTTAGGTCTGTGGTACGGTTATGCGTCTCTTATGGACGCTAAAGGCTGCTTTGAGCGTCAGATATTGAAGCATGGTCGAAAGTGACGCCTTGGGTATGAGAACGGGTTGAAGGTTTTGTCGGAGGAGACTAGGAAGAAAAAAAGGGAGAGTGACAAAATCAAAGGGCCGGACAAGGATCAATATTGGTCCAGCATTCGCTCACTGGCATGAGCTAAAGGAGGAGGAGGGGTGCCCGACCGATGCTGACTTGGTCGTCATGTTGTTGGATGTTACGGAAGCTATCTCGTCCTCCATTTATCTTCATGAATCAAGTAATGCTAGTAGAGGAGCGAATTATCAATCTGGTAGCTAGTAAATGCTAACATGCTAGTTTTCGATGAAAAAATAAAACCCATGAAATTATATTCATATGACTTGCTGAAATATATGCCACTGTACCTGGGATGAAGACATTTCACACGCAACGCAGGCAGTCTGCCCAAGACGTGATGACTCCTTCTGCAGAGTTTGGGGATATCGGCTTGTCAAAAAATGCACGTGTATCCCCTGGTGTAACCATGACAGATTTTACGACAGTAGTTGAAGACAATACTGTTTCCCAACTGTAGGGGGACCCCGAGAGCAAAACTTACATGGTGTTGCTTTAAGGGTTCAGTGAGGTTCTATAGAGGGATTAAATAACTTTTTCTAAAGAGAAAATAAATCCAATAAAGAATAAATAAAGAATGAATATATTTTTGTATAAAAGGTTATATATAATGTTGGGTACAATCGTTTTTTTTTTCATGTGAATTTTCTGTGAAAATCATTCCAAACACTATCATCGCAATTTCTTCCTGCATATCATCCGCCATGGTTATTCTGAAGTCTCGCAAGATTTTGCGAGATTTCCTGTGTTCACAGTCGAGACAGTCTGGTTGAAAATCTGTTCGTGTGTGGTGTGCTGTCTTTGTCACATCATGGCACACCACACACTAGCAAAACGCTTAAATCTAGGTTTTTTTGTCCCTATGTTTGTGGTCTATCACATTTTGAAAATCTTATAAGATGTAAAAAAATCTTTTGGTGTGTACCCAGCATTAATCATCACTTCAGGTCTTTGAGCAAGTCTTTCAGACTGTCACTGTTTGACTTAGCATTCATTCCTTCAGTAGACTTAAATAACACAAGCATTATGTCCTTTGAAGGCAAACCATATCTCATTTACAAAGGTGATGATACCTTTTAGATGCATTTAATCCTCAACACTCACCATCAGGTTCAAAAGCAGTACTTGCTGACAGTTTCTGATTATATGCTGTAGGGTTAGCATAACCCTAACCCCAACCACAGAAAAAGCAAATACATACTCAGCTGATTCATCCAACCTTAGAGTTCTGTATAATGCGGCATATATTCTTAAACGTAAAGGAAAAACAAAACAAAAAAAAACATTTAAAAAAACATTTCCTTTTAATAGTCCAAAGAAGCTTTTCCACTGCACAGAACTCTTTGTGCAACGGAAGGGTTTCTTGAGTTACAAGAAACCTTGATAGCCATTTAAGATCGTCATGCATGTGACCCAGAGAAACATTTGGAAAGGTAGACTGATTTGAAACATTGGGTGATGTTCATGAAACAAAAGCAGAATGAATGTTTAGAAATCGTTCATAAAACTATTTAAATCACTCTCAGATCAATGCAAAAATGTGAGAATGTGTTTATGAACGATTTACACAGGAATATGTTTTGTTCGTGTTTTAATGAATACGGCTCATAAAAAAAAGATGGGTTTTACTTTATTTTGACGGTCCCTTTTACACATTCTGTTGATTATAAGTAACATTGCACCTTCATGTCTACTAGCTCTTAGTAGAGTGTTAGTGGAGTATTGGTAGACTGGTAGGTTTTTGAGTTAGAATAAGTTAACATGTAGTTGCAAAGTTACTTATAGTTAGTATAGTGTCTGTTGGAGGATCATCACAATAAAGAGTTAGCAGATAGTAAGCAGACAGTCTACTAATACTCTCATGAGAGTTAGATATTTGCAAAGTTACAGAATGTTCAAAAGGGACCATCAAAATAAAGTGTCACCAAAAGATGATTATGATGTAGATATTACTTTCCTTTAAAGATCATTTTAGAAGAAGACTTGGCAGGTTTCAAATGCAAAGAGTCAATACCATGCATTAAGGTTCTTGTCAGCATTGCAACCTTTTTATTTGTCTTAGTCAAATAAGCCGAAAATGCATATTGAAGCATTCTTTGAAATAAGCAACTAAATGGAGAGGTACTGAAGCGTTCCGATTGCAACAACATTAAACCATTGCTCAATTTACTGTTTGTTTGCAAGGGTTTCTTTTCTGAGCGTTTTGTCTAATTGGAAATGGAATCTTAATGAAACATTGATAGAAAAAAGGCAGTGAACTCAATAGAGCACCATGGAGTAATTGTGCCTTATTCAGTATAGCCTTTTTTTTATTTACTAAAGTAAACTGCTTTTTAAAAGAGTAGCTCACACAAAATGAAACCTATATCATGATTTTACTCTGTCATGTTGTTTCAAATCCAGATGCAATGTAGAGGTAGATTTGTGCTCTTTTCTCATTTCACTCACACCAAACACACAGATCTATAGTATATTTCTCAAAGCGCACAAACATAAAAACACTGAACTTAATGCAAATTTGCAATAATGAAACAGCAATTATCCCACATGTAATGAACTTGTAACATGCTCTGATGCTTGTCTCATTCCTGTGCATACAAATGTGTGTTTTGCTCATGGGTAATATTTCATAGTTGTTGATCATCAATGCTAATTAAAGGTGCTTTAAGTGTTTTAAAAAAGATATCTCACATAAAATGTCTTTACTTCTTTTGAAGGACGGTGTTTAGAGACTAGGGTTTGTGGTTTAAAATAGCAGGATGAAAGTTATAATGTCAAATGTAATAAATGTGCTAACATAGTTAATTCATTGCATTTAAAATAATTCAAGCAGGTAAGGTAAGTTGTTTTTATAATGATGCTGTATATGAATAATCTAAAAACAGATTTTATCTTCATCAGAAATGTTCATGTAAACTAAATGTATCAGACAGCCAATCAAGGTTTGAGACAAAGCCTTTCTTTTTTCTATGTAACACAAAAGCAGATAAAGTCGGCATGAAACGGAAGTTGCAATAGTCCATCTGGAATTTGAGTCGTTATATTGTTGTGGTTTGCTAATTGTCATGTCATGTGATTGACCGGAAGTGACCAAAACCTGACAAAATCTCCAAAAATCTCCCTTTAGGGACGTTCTCATTTGTAAATCTGGTGTAAAAATAAAGTAATTAAAGTTTTTTCTTTTTTTATGTAAAAATGCAGAAAGTTTTGTGTGATGGGTGAGTTTAGGGGTAGGGTTAGTGTAGGGGCATAGAATATACAGTTTGTACAGTATAAAAACCATTACATCTATAAAATTTCCCCATTTAGATAGTTAAGTAAACTAAGATAGTGTGTGTGTGTGCGTGTGTGTGTGTGTGTGTGTGTGTGTGTGTGTGTGTGTGTGTGTGTGTGTGTGTGTGTGTGTGTGTGTGTGTGTGTGTGTGTGTGTGTGTGCGTGTGTGTGTGTGCATATACAGGTTAAATTTCATGACTTCAAGTGAAAAAAAAAAGAAAGAAAGTACTTCTATTAAAGAATTCCTTCAAATAACAATAGCAAAGTAATTACCAAACAAGTTCCTCAGTCTGGCTTTCAGAGTTGTGTAGGCAAACCTTAGATGTAATGAAAGCGAGAAGTAGCATGACCTTTACTTGAGGACGCAGCTCTACTTGTAATGATGTCATGGGGGTTGTGCTGACATCATATCACCAGCATGGCTGTTCAATCAATTTTCAACACTCTCTCCCTAGCGAGAGTATTTGCCTGATTTTGATTAAATTACCCTTGAATCGGCAGGCAACCCTAGAGACTTGTTTTCTGCTCTTTCTCTCTCTCTTTCTTTCTCTCACTCACTCTTTCTTTCTCCTGCTTGCTTGCTCCCCCTCACCCTTTTTCATTTTGAGGTTTAACTTGACTCAATTCCAAATCGAGATTGTACCCTTGACCTCCCAGGCTGCCTCCATTAATAGCGTCTGCTGAAGCGTTTAATAGGTTTCAGAAGCTCTAAGTAGTCAGTGGGCAGACTCCTTTGAGTAAATGGTTGTTATTTTTGTCGGCCATTTTGTGTGCTACCTTGAGTTATTAAGCCCTTATCATCTTGACTTGTAAACCGATTCCTGAGAGAAGTGTCATTCACTGACCCAGGTCCAGCTATAAAAAGGCTAAACAACATTATTCGATAAGGGTGGGGGAGGGGGAATACTCCACATAAACAGAGGCGAATAAGACAAACAAGCTTCTTTTTCACAGTCTTGAAGTCGGTGAGAAGCATGGACATCATTTTAAATGAATCCGAATTTAAAGCACTGCTTTTGGCTTAAAAAAAACTGTAGCTTCAAGGGTGTGGTCTGTTCTGTTCAGAGACTTCTATGCTTGAGGCAGTTTTAGGCGTATTTCATTGCCTCTCTGATTTGACAGTTTCTTACTTAAGCAAGCTGGTTTCTATGCATATCATTATAACGTAACAGATTGTTAGTTAATTGCAGTTGAGTCTGGAGGCTTCGCTTCTTCTGCAATCTTTTTTTTTTTTCTACACAGAAAAAGAGTTGGGGCAAAACTTGAGATGCATCCCCAAGTAAGACGGTTTTAATACTGATATCCAAAATACCAAAATTAAACTGAACATGAGTTCTGACATATTCCTGCTGGGCTGTTCTGAACATAGATACGAGGCCATACACTTACATTGATCTAGCTATAACACTGTCCTCAGGGAATGAATGGATTAAAATTATATATTTTAGGATTTATGCCACTAGCTGAACCTCTGTTGTCCCACAAACTATGTTAAGCATTAAAGCCTATCTTAAAGCGGTTGGACTGTTTAGCCCTTCCTTCTCTACCTCCTTGAAAAACATCTCATAGTCTGTCAGACATCCAGAAAGGCAGGAAGTGTGAAAAGAGACATCACATGAGAAAACGTGAGCCCTTTGCTTTATATATATATATATATATATATATATATATATATATATATATATATATATATATATATATATATATATATATATATACACAGTACAGGTCAAAAGTTTGGAAACATTACGTTTTTTTATATTTTTGAAAGAAGTCTCTAATGCTTATCAAGGCTGTGTTTATTTGATCAAAAATACAGAAAAAAAAAATGATCCTGAAAATTCAGCTTTGCATCACAGAAATAAATGATAATTTAAAGTATAATAAATTGAAAATCAATTATTTTAAATTGTAATAATATATATATATATATATATATATATATATATGAGCAATAAGCAAGTTAAATTAGTGTTAGAATTTTCTGTCCCTCATCCATTTTATTCTGGGTGTGTTATTTTAATGTCTGATGTTCCGCCATGGATTCTCCCAAAGGCAGCTTTAGGGAAATCATCCATCGGCAGCAAGATTCCATAAGAAGCAGATTTAGATGCAGCCACTGCACATTACACTCCTCATGGAGAAATGGAGCTTCTTTTCTTTTCTTTTTTTTACAAGCCATATTATACAAACATAGAGCTAGCAAAACACCTTAGGTTGTAAGTCTCTGTCTCTTTCTCTTTCTCTTACAAAGCAAAGAGGAACAGCAGACGTCACCATCATTTGGTGGTGTTTATTTATTTATTTTTGCTGAACAACGTCTCAGCAAAAATGTGTTCTTATGTGAGAGCGCTAACATCATGTGCCAGAAATAATTCAACTTTATATGCGAAAAATGCTATGGGCTTCAGTACACTGTGGAGCATGAAGGAAATCTGTTTACATTTGGTTTCGAAAAGAAAAAAGAAAAGAAAAGAAAAGAAAAGAAAAGAAAAGAAAAGAAAAGAAAAGAAAAGAAAAGAAAAGAAAAGAATAATTTTCTTGTTTAGAACAGTAGACCTTAGCCTTGAAAGAGTTCATAATGAAATACAAACACATTCATGAATGTTCATGCTGTGTCTGTTTAACTGAAGGACATACAAATAGAGGTCCTTAAGATATTAATTTATATTACCACAAATTGTACAAAAAAAGAAACTGAAATAAGCATGGGTTCAGATTCCTTAGACTAGTGAACACTATGTATTAAGGGGCTTCAATAGTATAAAAGTACTTTGTTAGTTAATGTTTTCAAACCAGTAACATGCTAACTTTGTGACAACATGTTTCGTGTGATAACTACATCTTTTTTTTTTTTTTTTTTCTTTTTTTTTTTTTGGAACTTAATACTATAAAACTTAATAAGTTTAAAATTATTAAAATAAAATAAAATTATTGCATAATAGTGCAATGAATTTCCAAGCTGCAATAAAAGTGAAAGGGGACCATGATTTTCAAAATGCACCATCAATATACAGTATAATCACTATATACACAATAAATATTTCAGATACAACATCAGCAGATGTGTGAACCCAAATTGGAAGAAAAGTATATGAATATCATCACTTCCTGCATGGCACATTTATCCAGTCCTGTAGAACAGTAAAAAGATATTCATGAAAGTTCCTTCCCACTTCAGGTGTTTTCTCCCAGTAACCACTGTTCTCAAAAGGTTTGTTATATAATTCAGTATTTAAATCAGCAATCATCCTGTCCATTGAAAGCTTGGGCCCTTTGATGAGGGGAGTCTGCTAAGGTCATCTATGGTATAACTAACCATTTAGGTCGGGCAGAAAGGGGACTCAACTATAAATATTTTGTCCTTTTTTATATTAAAATGGGCTAACTTAAAATCGTACCCTGAACGCAGTCAGTCCGCTAGGTATACACTCAGATTGTATCTCATTATAAGTGCCACACCCCAGAGGCATGATGATGGAAGTGTGAACAACAGTTTGCTTCTGTTGTCTTTCAAACCCTCTTTTGCTCCCCTTGCATTTCTGTTTTGTTTACCAAATGGTTAGAGAGTGCAGATTAATAGCGGTCCAGAGGGCAAAAGGTAATGAAAACTGGAGTAGTTTCCCTCCTGAGACAAAAGAGCCTGTGCAGAATTAATTATGTATCTAAAAAAAAAAAAAAAAAAAAAAAACAACAAGCTTGTGCTCACAGGGAAGAAAAAGTAATACACATATTTTGGAATTGGGAGCTCTTGCAAAGGCTCAATGTTTTAAGCAACCATAACATTATGTAAGCTATTAACATCTAACAATAGTATTAATCATCAAAATCACGTCACGCGATTGTGAAGAGATAGGTATCCATCAAGACCAAACTTTTCTTAGTTGACATATGAGAGCAGAGAAGAAACTTATTGGCAAGCTGTTTGCCTGATATGCCTATGAACATATTCCCAGCTGCCTGTCGTTATATTTCATATAATGTTTAATTGATTCAACGTATAGTCTATTATTGGTCCCTAAATATTAGAAATTTAATTAATTGTCTGATTGGAATTATTAGTGAATCATGATTCAATTTTTGCTCAGTTGTATGAGTACAGTTGAAATGGAGCAGCTAAAATATAATATATTATGGTCGGTTATCTCTACAAATCTCTCATAGTGCTTCCTCTAAAATTATATATCACTATTCACAAAATACAGCACACACTTTTTAAAATCCTGAACATAACTGTCTATTGGAGTCTAGTAGAAGCAATACCCAGCCTGATCTCACGGCAATTCGTATGAATTCTACGAGGTGGCTAATTCGTACGAATTCATACGACCTCACTCGTACGAATTCGTACGATTTTTGCTAAATCGTACATATTTTACGAATTGCCCAATTCGTATGAATTCATACGAATGACCTACCCCTGACCCCGCTAAACCTAATCAAACTCCATAAGTTAAAATAAATCCAATGTCTTAATGTGAGGTCAATTATTATTCATCATACATAAAGCAGACTTACGTATTAATGGTTTGTACTGTCTTGAAAGTTTTACCTTGTGAGAAAAGCATTGGTTATTCATCAAATTGCCCTTTAGCATGGCTTAGAGGTGGAAGATCCTCATATTACACTTTAACACCAAACTGTTGAGCTGCCTTGATTAGCTCCAGGCTGTTCATATATGTTTGCAATAAAATAACCGCACAGTAATTGGGAGGCCTTTATTACGTCCGCTAGGGGTAGGACATAATAAATTAAAAAGAAAAAGGGTACGACCGGCTTCCAGCAGGCCGCCAGATCAAAAGAACCGAATGGCGAATACCAAATAAGGCGAATACAATAAATTATAATATTAATTTATTGTGAATCGCAAAAGTAAATGACAGTAAAGTAGAATTCATTAACAATAAATGAATAGAGAAATAAATCAATAGAGCGGTATTCTCGTCAGAGAGACAGAAGGCCCAAAATAACAAACAAAACCCAATCTAACGAAATTAAAGAGCAACGTAAATAACCTAACACAAAGAAAAGAAAATGAACTACAATAAAGCTTACCTAACTACGCTTATCAAAAACCTAGAATAAGTAAGTTCCAAACAAAAGAGCAGGTCTCTCCTAATAAAACACACAACCAAAAGAAGCATGAAAAGAATATTTTGATCTGGCGGCTGGCAAGTCTGAGCCATTGCGACCGACCCGAAGCCGCAACAGTCCCTCTGTCAAGCGGAAGAAGAGTTTTTAAAAGGACCGCCAGCTGACCATCCAATTACCGCTGGCAGGCGGCAGCACTGTTAGCAAATCAGCGATGATCTGAAACTCAAGGGAAACATCAAAAAGCATACACAGATATTATAAGGACTCAAAAGGAAAATACACATAACGTAACACCCCCATAAGTACATTCATACTTAGGCATATTAATTCATGCATCTTGATCAGATTGCCTGGATTTGCACATTCCACTTAAACCTGGCAACATAAACGTGACTAAAAAATTTAGGTTAAACCACCAAGTCACATGGATTACTTTAATGATGTTTTTACTACCTTTCTGCGTAACACAGTCTCACCCCCAAACGTCACATACTGACGCGTCTTGACCAAACGGCAATATACGACGAAAAGGGTACCCCTAAAACGTCCGTATGTGACTATTCGGGTTATGGGTAGGTTTAGGTATGCGTTAGGGTACCGCTAAGAGGCGCTGCTGGTGCGCTTATGTCTTCGTCTCATATGGACGTTTTAGGGGTACCCTTTTCGTCGTATATTGCCGTTTGGTCAAGACGCGTCAGTATGTGACGTTTTGGGGTGAGACCGGGCTGTTCTGCGGCTTGAAAGTGGTAGTTGCGTAGCTGTCAATGGAGGGACAAAAAGCTCTCGGATTCATCAGAAACATCTTCATTTGTGTTCTGAAGATGAATAAACGCCTTACGGGGTTGGAACGATATGAGGGTGAGTAATTAAAGACAGAATTTTCATTTTTGGGTGAACTAACCCTTTAAACTAAGAATATTCCATCTAAAGACAACTTAACATATACACACTTAAAGTCCACGACCTTCTGAGATGAGCCCACACAAGGGTTGACTGTTGTTCCTCTTCTCTGAAACCTTTCCATTTGTTTAGCCTCTGTGCTTGTTGTATCTGTCTTGGCTCCAGTGAGTGTTGTGATTCCAAAAAACACAAAAATACAAGCAGAAGCTTTAGAATAATGTTCTGAATTGAGTAAAATTAGCACAATAAAATAAAAGTAAAAATGCCACTTTTACAATACAGTTAGCATTTGTTGCACTACTAATGTATGAAGTAGTGTTAACATACATTATGCACAGTAATTAAACTAATTATATTTAATTAATTAATACAGATTAAATTACCTTTAATCAGTTTCAGAGAGTCTTGAAGCATAAAACTTTCCTCCACATCAGCTGCTATTCTTTGCACCTACAAGAAATAAAGAAAAAGATCTTGTGATATTTTTTATATTTACATGTACAAGCTACATTAACAACACCTCCTTCATGTACATTAATTACAGTTGACGTTGAAATATACAGTTAGCAACTGTAGAACTTTGTTTGACCCATAATTCATTGTGAACTACAGCTACATCTTGTCAAATGTTTAAGCAGTAATATTCTGTACAATTTTGCTGTAAAAACTACAGAAATGTGTTAAAGTGTATGTTATGGCATCGCTTTGAAACCCCCCTTTTGGAACCTTTATTTTTAAGAGTGCACTGATGGTAATGCTGGCATAATGCTGAAATGTTCTGTGTATCTCCTGCTCAGCCTATTATGCATTTCCGATACGTCTCAGATGGAATTTACCCTGGGTCTTTTCATGATGGGATAGCTATCAGATCACTAAAAATGCATGACATGACCAAGTGTAAATACCCCCTGTGTGTCAGATGTTTGTAACCGCATAGTGTGTCATTATCTTAATGTGCACGCTTCTGGAGGTGTCTGACCTCCCAGTGATCACAGTGATTTATCTTCGACTCTCTATCAGCTATTCTGATTAAGGTTCATCTCAAACAAGAGCAGGTCAGATGAATTTACAGATACACGGATGGTTTTATTTTATGTGAAAATCCACAAAGCAGCATTACCTTGGCTGATTTCCAGAAGTTATTTTCGGGGGACAACAATCAATGCTTTTTCTTTCTGAGAAATGGCTGCATCTAAATGGTCAGCGGCTGAATACGAACGAAAGTGTCTAAACAGATCGATAGTCGCCTTCCCTAATCACAAGCGCTCATGATTGAGATTTTTAGCCCTGGACCGTGGCGTGTGCCTTCCTTGTTCTTGCGTATATAAACTTGCTCAAGATTGCCTCATGCATGCCAATGGCTCCATTTGATTCTTAACAAACAGCCAGCCAAACTCTCCCTCTAGGACTCTGAGTCAACCCCTTTTCTGTCAAACAACACAATTGATTCCAAAGCTGACCTGATTGGAATGCCAGATCAATCCCTCAGAACTTCCTTCCACAACCCTGTATTGACTCCTGTAATAACTTTGAGAATGGATATTGGATAGGTGGGAGAAGAAAAAAAATTGTTAAGTGTGTAAAAGGTACATCACCAGCCTTGGCTACATCTTTCTTTATCCTCATCCACTGGTGTCCTATTCTCACACCATCTTTTCTGTCTACTGGAACTAGCTTCTTTAGCTTTTTTTTTTTTTTTTTTTTTGTATAGCATACCATATCTTAGCCCAACACTGAAAGCTAGTATGTTCTTTGGGCAGTCTGCCAGTGTCTGCCTTTCTGATCATTCACAGTCACATTGCCAGCATTACCTAACCCCTACCCTCTCCCTATTTCAGTAGAGGAGAGATCTGCTCTATTACACCCTTATCTGATCTACCCGTTGGTCTTTACTCTTCTTGTCACGCTTTTCATTATAATCTCATCTTTCATCAGCCATTGGGGGCCTGCCATGCAGATCTGCTTATTAATCAGTCTGACGGGCAAGTGCCCAGAGAAAACTACAGTATCCACAGTGTACTGTACATGTGGGGATTCTTTGTATATCGTTGGGTCAAGTATCATATATGGGTCAATGACATGATGACATGATTTTTTTTTTCTAGATCTATTAATTTATTTAAAAATACATTTAATTTCTGAATTAAAATGAATTTCAAAATATCACAGTTTTTAAATAATAAAAATAAAACCAGCCCGTTCTCATCCCAAGGCGTCATATACTGACGCTTTTAACATTTCGTCTACATCGAACACACATGGCACCCTTTAGCATCAATATGAGATGCAGATAGATATGGGTCAGAAGGCGCCTCCTAGCGGTCTAACCCTAACCCTACCCCAGACCTAAACCTACCCATAACCGAACAAAGCTCTGTGCGCGTCACATTGACGCTAAAGGGTGCCATGTGCGTTCGATGTAGACGAAATGTCAAAAGCGTCAGTATATGACGCCCTAGGATGAGAATGCGTTGGAAAAAACACATAATGGCATAATGTTTTATTATTATTAATTTGAAGAAATAATGGACCAACTTCTTCACTGCTGATAATTATTTGAAAAAAAAAAAATTTATTGTCTGCCAAATCAAAGTCATATGCTGTAACCAACTAAGTGATTTGATGCAACCAACATACAGAAAAAAGGACAGAAAATGACATTATAGAGAGGCCCCTTGCAGACCCTCATGAGCCTCGTGTGTCAAGGTCAATAAGTCTCTGAAAATATCAGATAATTTGACCTTTTATGACATTGCAAAGTTAGGTTGTGAAAGTTCTTTGAAGTCCTACTCCACAAAAATATTTATTGCAACTTGTTTTTACCTTGAAAATATAATTAAGATAAGTATACTCAAATGTATTCAAGGTGTAAGGAAAACATGCTGCAGTATTACTTTTTAAACAAAATATGACCGCCGCTCAGGCCTGCACTGGCTTTCCACAAAAATAAATGACGTGGAGTAATTTGGCTGTATTGCGTGTTTATGTATATACCTAAAAAAAGTAGTAGTATGTGCATGTCTGTGTGTGTGTGTGTGTGTGTGTGTGTGTGTGTGTGTGTGTGTGTGTGTGTATGTGTGTGTGTGTTTGTGTATGTGTGTGTCTGTGTGTGTGTGTGTGTGTGTGTGTGTGTGTCTGTGTGTGTATGTATGTGTGCGTACATGTGTGCGCGTGTGTGTTTGTGTGTGTGTGTCTGTGCATGTGGATTTGTATGTGTGTATGGGTGTGTGTCTGTGCGTGTGGATGTCAGTGTGTGTGCATGCTTGCGTTTGTTTGTATTCCTGCATGTGTGTGTGTGACAGTATCATCCTAAACCAGCAACCCTTCGCTCAACAGCACCATCTACAGGCCGATGAGTGTACAGTCACTAAATGTGCACATAAATTAATTTATTTTATACCCCCCCATGGATGAAATTCTACGAAACTTAGCAGAGGATACCCCCAGAGGATGTCAAGTTAATCATACACATGAAATATGGTGCAGTTCTGAACATCTCCACTGAAGATAGGGGTGATTAAAGCAGAATAATATTGCATTTTCATTTTTTATGGGAGGGGCGCAAATCACAAATGAGTGATTATGGGCTAGGTTGATGTGGGCCCTTAAGAGCAACATACCATAAAAATTTCTTCATCCTCGGTGCCACGGTTCAGGTAGTTATTTAGGAAAAACTGCATTTTTTGGGGTTTGGGGGGGCCCAGCGCGGGGGGGGGGGGGGGGGAGTGGCCCCCGGGGACCAAACGAATTTTTTCCGTAGAAGTCTAGTGGGGCTACATGTCCACCAAATTTCATGTTCCCCGGTGTTTCGGTGTCCCTGGTATCATTGACGAAAAATTTACGGGGGCCCCAGCGCAGGGGGGGAAGTGGCCCCCGGGGACCAAACGAAATTTTTCCGTAAAAGTCTAGTAGACCAACATACCATAAAAATTTCTTCATCCTCGGTGCCACGGTTCAGGTAGTTATTTAGGAAAAACTGCATTTTTTTGGGTTTGGGAGGGCCCAGCGCGGGGGGGGAGTGGCCCCCGGGGACCAAACGAAATTTTTCTGTAGAAGTCTATTGGGGCTACATGCCCACCAAATTTCATGTTCCCCGGTGCTTCGGTGTCCCTGGTATCGTTGACGAAAAATTTACGGGGGCCCCAGCGCGGGGGGGGGGGGGGGGGAGTGGCCCCCGGGGACCAAACGAAATTTTTCCGTAAAAGTCTAGTAGACCAACATACCATAAAAATTTCTTCATCCTCGGTGCCACGGTTCAGGTAGTTATTTAGGAAAAATTGCATTTTTTTGGGTTTGGGGAGGCCCAGCGCGGGGGGGAGTGGCCCCCGGGGACCAAACGAAATTTTTCCTTAGAAGTCTAGAGGGGCTACATTCCCCGGTGCTTCGGTGTCCCTGGTATCGTTGACGAAAAATTCAGTAAGGTGACGAAGAAAAAAAAAAAAAAAAAAACCTTTGACAATCCCTATATGACCGCTTTCGCTAGCTATGCTAGCGGCGGTCATAATGATGGTTGCACAATTAGTTATTTTTAAAGAACATTTATTTTAAACAAGATTTTTCATACTGAACAAAATTGTGCTGTAACTGAATGATAAATAAGTTAAATGAGATAATAGCTTTTACCACATAAAATAAACAGTAATTTCTTTACAGACTTATATTTATATTTTGAGTATTTATTCAAGCATTGATAAATGGCACCACATAGAAATGGCTCACCTCTCAAAAGTTAGCCATTGGAATATTCTTTTTTTTCCTCCTACAACTCACTTCTACGTATGCTGCTTCTGAAGACATTTTTTTCACCCAGATAGGGCTGAAAAAGACTGTCCTGTCATCTCCAATCATTGCATCGTCTGCCAGGAAGGGAGGCTAACGAGGGAGGATCGCTCGAAGCAAACAGACGCAAAAAACCCCGTTCCTGCTGCCTAACCCTGTCTCACATCCTTCACTTCCTGTGAGACTCATCCAGACACTTGTTGGGATTGCAACATTCCTCATACATGGAAAGAGCAGCAGATAAATGCTACCCCCCCCCCAACATCTCTTCCAGTTTATGGATGGCTGGAAGGGATATTTTGCCAGTACAGGCCATTAATTAAGGGGTTAAACTTTATATTGACATTGTACTCTAAAAAGCTTCAATTAGTGTTTGTACAAACCAAAGGACGATTCAAGCCTTGATAAACAGAAAATCTAGTGATGATATTCATCCAATATGAACTACAGCCGTACGCATTTATCTACGCTGCCCTTTTTCCCCATTCATAAATGCACTGCATACATTATCCAAATTCTGTTAATCCAATCTGCCATTCCCCTTCTCTGACATTGAGGAGGAGGACATCTGAAAGCCTCTGAGACCCAGAACCCTCCATCCATAGCAGCAGAGCGTGTCTGTAAAGCAGTCTCTCCATACCAGAGGATAATTCCTCCATAAGAGGTAGCAGATAGCAGGCGTCGGATCCCTTTCTCCCAAAGCTAAAACTTGGCACCATCCACTCACTGTCACATCAATACAGGTTCCAAAACAGGCAGAACAATGCTTGAGAAGCCCACAGTTCTACCCTGTCCTGGTTTTCTGTGTCTGACGTGCAATCCCATGTTTGGCAGAAGAGAATGGCCCATGCAGCCACAGGCTTAGGAGATAAAAGATTAATTGAAACAAATC
Organism: Scardinius erythrophthalmus; assembly: GCF_964197995.2. Taxonomy (NCBI): domain Eukaryota; kingdom Metazoa; phylum Chordata; class Actinopteri; order Cypriniformes; family Leuciscidae; genus Scardinius; species Scardinius erythrophthalmus. The sequence goes on from NC_138222.1 coordinate 26,452,294, forward strand.
AGTGGGGGAGAACTTAAAGCACAGAATGAGCAGAGAGAGGGGGAGATTGGGATTAGGGTTTAGGAGAGTGTAACCAAGCACATCCTGAGCACTGACCCAACCTTCAGCCAAGTCCAACTTGGAATGGGGTTCAAACACTTGGCACAGCTATTCAGATTTTTTTTTTTTAACCTTCTCTCTCCCATCCCTGCTGCTTTTTGGGCCTTGTTAATTTATTTTATCCTGTTCTCCTATTTCCCAATGGGAAAAGCAGATACAAGCTAAAAGCACAAGTTAGATAGCAAAACCTATTATTGAGAGTTGAAGTCGGTATGAAATGGAAATTCACCCTATCTTTTTTTTTTTTAAAATGCTTTTTATTGATCTAATTGTGAACAATTCATCCATGTTCAGATTTGTTGTTGTTTTTTTTTTTTTTTTTTTTTTTTTTCATTTTGATAAGAGAGAGGCACAAAATCACTTTCTAGAAAGCTTTTGTTCAGTGTTTTATGATGGTGGAATGATCTTACTAAACCTATCCGGACAGTCGAATCCCTGACAATAAAGAAACCGCTGAAAACTCTGTGAATAATTAACCATATCCTTCTGACTTAAAATGAATGAATGAATCTTCTATGCTTTCACTATTTCTTATATCCCTCCCTGTTCTAGCTTGTATTGTACTATTCTGGGTGATGTTTAAAACTTGTATTGCTAGCATTTCTCATTATTGCCTCAAGATGAATCGCTTGTTGTATTCCTCATTTGTTATTCACTTTGGATAAAAGCATCTGCTTAATGAATAAATGTAAATGTCATAACTCGATCTTCCGTTGAAACGACAGACTTCTCCAATCATTTAGTCTGCTTAAACCGCCCCTTTGTTACAGTCAAGCTCACATTCAGATGCCTCCATCCAATCAACAACCGATGGATAGAACCAAGATTTTGACTTTTTCACATATTATAATGTTTATTTATGATACATAAAATGCTAGCTGTGAAATTAGCCTTAATAAGCTAAAGTTGTTTCCATTACCCACAGTAACATGCAATTAAAGATATTGCAGCTGGATTCTTTGAGTACATGAGTCGCATTGTCACCAGGAACTTAAGCTGGCTTCAGGCTTTTAGGATCCATAAGTACAGGAGCTTTCCATGCCTCCTTTTGCTAACTAAATTTCTTAGAGAAATGCCATCAACATTATGTCTTACTAGAGGCTTGTGTATTGCAGACATATTTAATACAGCCAAAGAGAAAACAAATTAAAATAACTAACTGCAGTATTGTACCTTTTGAAACCATTGATTATTACACACAAACCGCGCGCTCAGATGAAGACGAGACAAAAACAGGAGTGTCAGAGCTCTGTCACAAAACCAAGAAATGAACCAGATAGAAGTGACAGAATCCTGACAATTTGATTAATGGAAGTACTTTTTTTGAGAAGAACTGTGCAAGGGTTTCCAATTAGACTGTTTTCAGCTTTAGTCTGAAGTTTTCCATTTTTAAAGTGTCTTTCTTTTCTCTCCTAATTTAATTCTTTCCTCAATAGAAACTTTATTTTCTTTAATCTTCAAAAAGTGCTTTCTAGATTAACCTGACTGAAAATGATGATGGACTGAACTAAGGTATTATGGCCTGCAGGTTGGAGCAGGTCTGTTTTAGAAGCTTAGGGAACAGTGAAGATCTGAAGGGACCGTCTATCTGGAGGATTAAGGTTCTGAGGGGTTATCTACTGGCTGCAGGTCAGCGGGCAACAGCTTAATGAACACATTCTCTTCAGCCATTGCTGTGGAGCATAGGAGGTGACACTCAGCACTAATTACCAAATTCCCTCACCGCTTGGGTCAAAGGCCCACTTCCTTCATGATTAAATTCAAGGAGTGAGTGAAAGAGGAAAGGGTAAACTTTGAAGTCTTGTTTTGGAACAGAAAAAGAAAAATCTTTCAACATTTTCCATAATTCCTGGCTGGTTAATTCCTTTATTCAGTTTTAATAAAGTCTGCATTTTACTTTTAAACTTGCCTTTGTCTAGGCAACTTTCTGCTTAAACTTGCCATTGAAAATTCAACCTGTGATTAATTGTACAGTGAAATGTACTACAGCACAATTCCAGCTCCACTGCATCGCACAAAATGAGAAACACATTCATTTGACATCAAACTGTATGGTAACTCTAGGGAAGCTCATGCTCGTTGCCTCTGATTCATCTTAAACATGCAGGAGGCCTATCACTATGGAAACCATTATCACAATTAAAGTGATGTTTGTCATAGTTGGCTATGTTTCAAGGTGGGTGAGGCAACTGAGTCTCTTGAGATACATCACTATAGCAAAATAATCTGTTAGAGTTGTTAGATTGTGAGAGTTTACATTTCTAAACATGTCAGAGCTCTCTATCTGTATGTGAAGGCAAAAGCTGGTTATACCGTAATACTTGACTCTGTCAGATGTCAGCACCAAGGACAGCGCCAAACGTAAGCACAGAACCAAGACAATCCTGGAACAAGACACAGTCCAAACCAGTCAGGTGCTCTTCAGCTCTGGATTTAAAAGATGCCCAGTGAACAGTGAAGAGAGTAGGACATACACTTAAGAACCTAGTTTAGTGTCCCTCGTATGTTCAGATAAAGATCATTACAACGACTACAACACATCCAAAGAAGTTTTATTCTCTTTTGTCTCCCACAATCTCCCACAATTTCAATCTGCAGACCACTAGCTGACCTCAATGACTGTTCTCTGCATTAACACACACCTTCACTTCCACTCTGGTCACTTTAAGAAACACCTGCTTTGCTTAAACCATTGCTTAAAAAACACCTTTAGGCCACCGAATGTATGTTTAGAGTACTAAATAGCATTATTGTGTATTTAATTAGCCAAGGTATGGGACAACCAGGCCCCTTCCCTTTTCAATTTAGACTTAATTCAAACCATTCCATTACCCAGACATAGCTCTTTCTTGATACTTGCACTCTAACCTGTTATCTGTATACTGGGATTGTTTGACTGACATAACTTCAGTTCACCAAGGCTGCATTTATTTGTTAAAATATATATAAAAAATACAGTAAAATCAGTAATATTGTGAAATTGTTAGCCAGGTGCAGACAGACAGATGATGATCAGGAATAAAGTTCAAATGCACAGTTTAATAAAAATCCAATAGGTAGTACAGACACAAACGCAAACGAGACTGGACAAACACTAATGAAAACAAACTAAAAGTCCATTAAAACATAACTAAGAACAAACACAACTGAATAAGTGTAACAGAAATAGTATTACAATTCAAAAGAGCTGTTTTCTATTTTAATATACTGTGATAACAAAGCTGAAATTTTCAGCAGCCATTACTCCATTCTTCAATGTACCTTCAGAAATTATTATAATATGCTGATTTGATTCTCAAGAAACATTTCTTATTATTATAAAGGTTGAAAACCTTTTTTTGCGGATTCATTTTTTCAGGATTCTTTGATGAATAGAACGTTCAAAAGAACAACATGTATTTGAAATAGAAATGTTGTAACTATGTAAGTCTTTACTGTCAATCTGCCTTTACTGTCATGTGATCAATCATTATGGAATAAAAGTTTGATTTAAAAAAAAAAAAATCTTACTAACCTCAAACTTTTGAACAGTAGTGTATATATCCTGTTTTCAATGCGAATTGACTTCCCATTTTAAGCCAGTCATCAAAATCCCTCATCAGAGCACAAGTCGTTCAAGTAATACTGAGTAAGCAGAAGTTCTGAAAATAAGATAAACTACACAAAAAAGGAAGATGAAAATTCTTAAGAACGTCTTGGGTTATTATCTGGACAAGGCTGGCTGTTAGTAATCACAGAGGTAAATATGACATGATTGAAATTTCTGATGGAAAATCAGACCATAGGATAGCTTATAAACTGCCAAGGTACATAAGCCTCTTGGAGTGAAAATGTAGTCTACTGCTCGTCTTTGGTGTTTTAATCATATAAGACATATCAATCTGTTAGTTTGCTAGATACAGCCGTGCTCAATGTGCATCAGTTGCATTTAAACGAACAGCTCTAAAGCCAGTTTAGTCAGTAATCCGCTAATGTTCGATCATTCTTCTTTACTCTGTCCCACTCTGACAACTCATGGGCAATTATCCACTAGAGGCTTGAGGAAAAAGGACATCAAACAGTAGAGAGATTTACAGTGATTTGTAAGACCCCCCATGTCCCCCCTTGGAGGAGTGACTTGAAGAAAATCACAATCATTTGACATGCTGAGTGTGGTCTCACAATGACTTAAAACCCAAAAACACATCCACCCACATACTCTTTCAAATGTGCGCGTACACACACACTAATTTTCATTCACTCACTCACTCACTCACTCACTCACTCACTCTTACACATCCTTTTGATGTTTTGAATCCAAGAAGCGGTTGGTAATTAAAGCTTTGAGGGGATAATGTTGGACTGAACTTGTGTCTGTGTGAGACACAAAGCCGGCTAATTAAAATTTGAAATGGATTCTACTCTTGCTCTTTCAGAGATCGTCTTCCCGAGGAAAGAGAGACGACAAGGATGACAGCAGTAATATTCACGACTGCATATTAAAGAACTGAAGAGTCCAACTACACAACAAGATATGACCTTTTTCAGCTGTCAAAACTGTAGCTTACAAGTGCTAACAGCACATTGTGCAAGACAGTCACTTTAAAACAGGTGATTTACATCTAAAGGTTGGTTTATGATGGAATTCCTTACAAACATATTGTCTACATAGAGCCAAAAATGTTGGACAAAGGGATGCTTATAGCAGAGTTACTTTCTGGTAAATAAATTTCAGGGTAGATTTAGATTTAAATGTCAATTTCTATACAAGCAATTTCTATACGTGAGGTATACGAGGTAAACCTCAAAGTCTTGCTTACAAAAAAAGATATTGAATATTTCCATCATTATTGCGAAGGAAAAGAGTTTCAGCTCAATGAATACACACTACAGTATATGGAGTAGGCTGACACAATAGGGACTGCCATTGAACAGCCTATTGTAAAGTTAAAATCAATTTAAGAGTTTTATACTTGAACATAGAGTTTGAACATACAGTAGAGCAAAACCACTGCTAGAGAAAATAGACCTTGCAACAAATGTGACAACAAGCACCGGTCTCTCCTATGTGTTTGGATGAAAAGAGAGTAAAAGTAAGAATAATTATTTTAAATTCTATACATCTACTGAGTCAATGCAGACTCTTGAACGTCAAGATATACAAATAAATGCCATGAACATAAAGCATAATTGGCAAAACCATTTGAAGCATGGAGAACAGGATGCAAGAAGTCTTCAAATCTTACCACAGTGATTAACTACATTCATTTTTATTTGTCAACACATTTGCCTGTATTTTTCTCCATAATACCAGCATGTTTACCAGACACCAAATTTCCGGCTTGAATTGAGACTTCATATTGCCGCATTTATTTACAAATCAGACTCATTGAATCAATACTAAAAGTCGGGTGTGGGCTTTTAGAGGCCCATTTGTGGTAAACATTTAATTTCCCTGAGTTCATACAGGCAGGATAAATAACGCAGGCGTCTGCTTTATGGGGGCTCATCGCCATCCGCCGTGGCAAACCCTCAGCAGCCCAGCTCTCTCAATAGCCCATTCAACCGTATTTATGGGATGACAGCAGGTGCCATTGAGAGGAATAACTGTGCAAACCAGGGGTGTGGAGAGATTGTGCTGCAATCAACACAGAATTAGAGCGAGATGGAGATGCAAACTCTAAGCGGTTTCATAAAAGACGGCGATATTCACAATATTGATAAGATATTGAGTGATCAAGGTTTGTTTGCCATGTTATTGCATTTCACAGTTCTGTTGTGTATTCTATTTGGGATAGAAATTCTGCTGCTATAACAAAGCTTTCCAGCCTGCTTTTTTCAGTGCAGTTGGGTCAAAGGAAAATCAGGATGTCTGAAAATGATGAAAAAGAAAAAACGAATGAGGGGAAAACAATTAAATCTACATCTGCCAAGAAATGTCATATTCATCTTTGCATTCATATTGATTTCAAGTATTTTGGGGAAAAAAGTTACTGTATTTCCCTGTATGTCACAAACGTCTAATTACAAAAACTAATTTCTGTTTCAATTAAGTGTTCAACTATGTTCAACAAATCAACCTGTTTCTGCACTTCATTAAGCAGCACAACCATTTTCAAATAATAAAAATATTAAGAAGAAGAATAAGAAATGTTTCTTGTGTACCATATCAGCATAACAGAATGATTTCTGAAGAATCATATGAAGATTCAGCTTTGCCATCACAGAAAAAAAAAAATGAAATGGAAGTATATTAAAACATAATTTTACATTGTAATAATATATCATAATATTACTGTTCTGATCAAATAAATGCAGCCTTGCTGAGCATAAGACTCTTCTCTTAAAAAAAATTATATATATATATGTATATATATATATATATATATATATATATATATATATATATATATATATATATATATATATATATATATATATATACAGTATGGATGGATGGATGGATGGATGGATGGATGGATGGATGGATGGATGGATGGATGGATGGATGGATGGATGGATGGATGGATGGATGGATGGATGGATGGATGGATGGATGGATGGATGGATGGATGGATGGATGGATGGATGGATGGATGGATGGATGGATGGATGGATGGATGGATGGATAGATAGATAGATAGATAGATAGATAGATAGATAGATAGATAGATAGATAGATAGATATATAGATAGATAGATATCGTACTGACCCCAAATGTTTGAACTTCTATGCAAAAGTTGATTCTGTTATCTTCTGTTATTTAAGTCATTGTCTGTATGAATTGCTTTTTTTTATTAATTCTTTATAACCTAATATATCTAAAAAAAAAAAAAAATGAATATCCTGTCATTGACCCTAAAACAAAAAGTAAAATAAATAAAGTATATTAATTCAAATAAGGTGAATTATGTATACATGTGCCAAACCCTAATGCCCTAATGTGATATGTTATGTTGTTAAAACAAGGACATGGATAATGCGAACTTTGTAATGTCACCCAGCCCAATCATCTCTCTCTGGCTTCCTCGTCTCACAATTCTCCTCCACTCTAGTGTCTAGTTTATCCTTCCATACCAGACATATGTTTAAATGGTTTGTGCCACTTCCCCATTCTAACATGTTGAGGAAGTGACAGAAAATAACTCCAGAATCTGGACAGAACTGATAGCATTGAGACATGTTAGCAAATGGAAGTTTGCCCATTTCTCTAAACCCCAATCAACAAGAAATAAACACTCTGCTGAAAATGTTTCAGATAAAAGTGCAAACAAATATGTCTGCCACTGATGAGGGAAGCCTTTGATAGTCACCTTGCCCATGTGGCAAAGACATAATTTTGAGCAGAAATAGCTTACTGTTTAATGTGCTAATTGATTTTGAAAGTCAAACAGAACCTGTGTTCCTCAAAATGAGAAGTCAAACAAGATCTTGTTAACTGATATGTGTTAAAATGTCAAATATTAATCTATTTTAAGAATTAAAGATCTATACTCTAGCCAAGGCTTACACTTGAGTATACACCCAGTAATATGAGAGGAATGGTAAATATTTATAAAACATTCTTCTGTAGTCATTTTAATCTGGTGCTATGTGAGAACACTGTCATCAATAGGGAGGAGGCATGACGGGAGGGGGACACGAAATAGAGCAGGAGGTGAAAGAGCCGCAGCTCAGCAAAGGAGGGATTAGAGGGAATAGAGAAGTGAAAAAGAGAGGGATGAAAGAAGGGGATATTGAAGATGTAGAGGCATGGCTTTTTACATAGACAGTCTGTCAGGGTCATATGCCAGGTGGGCCCTGTGAAGGACACATTTAAAAGAGTTACTGCACTCAGAGAATAAGGAATGCACAGTATTATATCAGATTAATGTTTGTGTTTGGCGTGCTAGGAAGATAAATGAGAACAAAATGCATTTGAAAGGTTGTAGTCTCCTCATGGCTGAACATAAACATGCAATAAAAATGCATGAAAAGTGTTTAATTTGTCAAAAAAAGAAAAGAAGAAGCTATTAGATGCAGGCCAGGAACATCCATGTGGGACATACGTGCAAGTGAGAATTGGATCAGTGCTCCTTCAAGGGCAAGTCACAAATGAAAATTCTGTCATATTTAACTCATGTCATTGCACTTTCTTTCATCTTAGGACACTAATTAATATATTTTCAATATTCTATCATCCTTTTTGTCCAATCATTTAAAGTTCATTTGATCAAAACATGGAAACTCATCCGTGCTTGCTTGACATGACACGCATCAAGGAAGCTGGTTGAGTTTCTGTATTTATCACATAGATTACTTTTTTCATTTCTTTTTATAGTTACTTATTGTATAAACATTTTGGTTGCATGGATTTTCAATGAATTGACAAAAATGATGAGAGAATATAAAAATATATCTTCATTCGTGTTCCAAAGATGAATGGAAGCCTTACATAATAGTATATATTTTGTATTAACATATTGTATATTTTCCATTGTTTATAAAGTGCTGACAAAACTCATAATGTGAATCCGTAATTACACTCTGCCATATGAACAACCAGGCAGTAAGTTCACTATCAGTTAACTTTAAACTCGAGAATCGGACTACAATGGTCACGATGAACAGTGTTGCGGTGCTGCTGAACAACTAGTTCAAGAAACTTGAACCAAATTTTATCCAGTATTTTTTTTTTTTCAGCTCTCAACCTCTACATACAAGTACTTTCAATGATATTTGACCATAAATGTCTCTCTGTTATTCATGTTACCAGGATTCTATGCAATACACGTAAGTAGGTTACTCCCATGTCTTGACATTACCTGTCATGTGTATAGAGCTCAACAGTTGAGGATATTTAATTAGGTCTACAGCTCTTCTAGGAGGTGAGTATGGTGGGCTGATGTGCTTGACTGCATGCCATCGTAGTATTGTTGGGCGAGATGAAGGTTAGGCTAATTTGTTTGACATTTATGTGTCAAACCTCAGTCTTGCTATGACTCTGTGAGAGTGTTTGTGCAGAAGTGATAGAAGACCCTTGTACTCTTGCGACATGACATAGTGCTGGCATGGTTGTGTGTGTGTGTGTTGTCATAAGAGCACACTTAAGGACAGAACCTTGACAGTCCTTCATCAGTAAGTGTGGACCACATTGCAGGTGGAGTGAATGTGCAGCAAGTAGGGAGTGGGAAATGGAAAACCCGGGGTGGAGCTGGAGCAGAGTCTTACAGAAGGATTTGGGCAGAGAGGAGAAAATGTTTCCACTGAACTAAATACTCTGTTCTAGACTCAGTGTTGCTTAGTGACACACAAAGCTCGATTATTTGACTTTTTTGGAACAGTTTTTTTTTTTTTTTTTTTTTGGCAGAAGCAAATATACAAACCAGACAAACAGTCTGAAACATACAACTCAATATAAAAATTTTCACATAACTTTTGCATACAAGAGATATGAAACAGCACAATGCACACAGCTTTACATGTACACATTCATAATAATAGGTATTATTATATCATATATAATAATGCATTTTACAATTATCATATTAAATTCCTCCCATTTTTCTTGATCTGTTTGTCTTTCCTTTTTTGAAGCTTTAAAAGGTTAACTAATGGTAAAATATGCGATTCTGTTCAGGGCCTGTCAGCATACCGGTACGTATTTTACATTTCTTGCTCTTTTTCTCTATTTTTTTTTTCTATTTTTTTTACTTTTCTAATGTTCACTCAGTCAGCCTTTCTCTCAGTCTCTCTCCTTGCATTTCTCAAATGCAATACTTTTTAGCCGTTCAGTGTTTTCACTATATACATCAAAGCAAAAATCAGAGAGAGAGAGACAGACGGTGTAAAAATGAGTTGCAGAGGAAAAAAACATCTGCAGAACTATTTGTTTCTAATAACTGCCCTCCCCACTGGCTGGCTGAGTGGTCACACTGAGGTCTGGCTCTCCCTGGAGATAAAAACATACCCACAGTGCCCCCTGTTGGACACAAACACTGTCTCATCTATGAGAACCTACAGCAGAGAGATGGAGATGGACACTATATTTAGTCTTCAGAAGTGAGCTACATCTTACAAAACCTCCATTTAGGGAGATCATTTAGTAAGAAATAATATAAAATTTAAATACATTTTGTGTTGTTGTTCCATCTGTTAACATAAGTTAACTACATTAACATGAAATAACAAAGAAAAAATCTTCTATGTTAACTAAAGGGACTTAAAGGATAATTCCGCTATTTAGCACTTTGAGTCTCTTTTCTGGATTGTTTTGGATGAACCAGAGTGGTGGACACAGAAATTTTGACGATGGGTCCTGTCTCGACTTTTTGGCTCGTTTAGAATCGCCTTTGACCGCTTCAGAGTGGCTGGCTACGGGCATGCACAAACATGTCCTTAAAACAACCCTTAACGTTTGTTTTCAACTCACCGAGTGGTTAGTTCCCCATGAGGAAAACAGCTTATACATTATACTAAGTCCCTGTCCCAAATGACACACTTTATATGCACTTACGGTCTTGTGGACTTACAATGGCTGCCATGTGCACGTGTCCGTTAGGTCCACGAGACCGCAGGGTGTCACATTTGTCATTTTAGGTTTCAAAAAGGCGAGCAGGCCGCAACAGACTTCTTCTCAACTGTCAAAGCGGTGTTACGTCACGAAAGCGTGGACTCGAAGACTGTCAGTGTTTAGGGTGCCACTTGGGACAGGGCCTTTTGTGATGTTTTTTGAAAATGTAAAAATGCAGAACGTTTTCTGTGATAGTAGGTTTTGGATTAGGTTTAGGGAATAGAATATACAGTTTAAGAATAGCAGATATAGCAAGATGTAGGCTCATGCTGTTAAGTGCACTGCACGTGTTAAGTGTATTATTTACATTGCAATAAGATGGTAAGATGCACGTAAATTGTTGCGTCCAACATTGCTGAAATTTACAACTGTACTTCGGTTTCTTTGCGGGGACACCACCTTCACCTGCCATGTACTGTATCGGCTCGCTTTCGGGTTAAACTTTCCGCGACTGCGCAACTGGGTTATAGGTTGCCAGGTTGAGGTGACAAACGGGTTGAAATTGTATATAGTGTGTGGATTGTGTGAATATAATGCATTTAATATAAGATCTGGCAACTGGTCAACATGAGACGAACATATTGGTCCGATTATTCATAAAGGAGTTTGGGCCATGCAAATTAAGGGAGTTTCCCGGGAGAAATAACAAACCGGGAGGGGTCTGGGAGATAGGGCTAAAAAATGGGAGAAACCCGGGAAATGTTGAAAGGTATGGACATTACATATATTTTCTTTTAAATATTTTTAATTTTATTTACAACTTAAAAAAAAAAAAAAAAAAAATATATATATATATATATATATATATATATATATATATATATATATATGTTTACGAAATTACAGTGCATAAGTATGATTTTAAATAGCTTAACAATTGCACATCCCCAATGTATGGGTGACTTGCTGGTTAAATAACATGCTTGCTTTACGCTATAACTCTCTTTAAATGCAAAAAATTTCTAAATCTAAACTTTTGTAATTGCAGCAGAATTACCTTGGCAACACAACTTTCTCAACAAAGTTCAACAGCTTAAGCTCATTAATACCATCTGAATATGGACTCATTAAAGCCATGTTGTGTTAATGAAGAAGAGAAGAGGGTCATTTGTGCTACTACACTGATGGTCAATTTGTTGCTCTCAGATCAGCTGTGACGGCAGTAACTGAATTTGTCTGAGTAATGAGGGCCGACTAAACTGGCCTGAGAACAGCTTAAAAAAGGACAGCCTGTACCTGAAGCACCAATTACCTTTCCTCTCCTGACAAGACTGCATGTTTCCTCAACTACCCCTTTGCATGTGTGATTGGGCTCTAATCAAGGAAACCGAATTTTCCCTAAAGGATATGCCTTAAAAGTCAATTGACAGACATGTGGGATAACGATCAAGGCAGCATTAAAATGGATCAACACACACTTGCACTCTCCCCTGGTAGCTGAACCTTAGATGAATACACTTGTAATGAGACCAAGGTGTCAAATTAAGATACAGAGATGAATCAATGGCTCTTTGTACTGTATGTAGGCTATGTGGAATATGGTTATGTAATGCCAAGTGTGCACTACATGACCGACAAAAACCCAAGAGTTTATGCCAAGGTGCACACACTGTACGACCGAGGGCATATGAGGCATGAACTTTACAAAAAAATAAAAAAATAATGTAACCTGCCAGCTCTCAAGAGAACAAGAACAAGTCTCACACAAAAAGTATTTTTTTAAAACTGACTAATAAATTCTCTGTCATTAGACTGAAATACATATTATGTTGAGTACTTTTGATTTGCATTTTAACATAGACAATAGCTGTACATTGGCTACAGCTTGACAAGCCTCTCACTAATTGTCATAATGAGGTCATAACAGCTCACACTGTAAAACATCCACATGAGAAAGAAAAAAAAAACATTTATAAATGTCTTTATTTAAACTCACATATACTTGCAGATGTTTGTAAACCTTTCAACAGTGTATTAAATGTGTGACAGTGGCTTTACAAAGATGAGAGGATAGCTTTTACAAAAACAGTAAGCACTACAACATGGTGGTGTGAAGGTGGTTCAAGTTACAACTGTCCTATCAATAAAAGTGCCAAAAAAAAACAAGAAAAATCATAATGATATATCTATATGTTTATACAATCACATATACATGTATAGAGAATTCCTTTAACCTTTTTTATATTTTTAATATATTTTAAATGTAATATATTCCGGATAGCAAAGCTGAATTTTCAGCAGTCATTACTCCAGTCTTCAGTGTCACATGATCCTTCAGAAATTCTAATATGCTCAAAAACATACAGTATGTTATTGATGTTTTATTTTATTTATTTTAAATACTGGCTTTTGAATCTTTTCATTAGTGTGTGTGTATAAGATATGCCAAAATTTGTCAAAGAGTTGATGCAGTTCCAATTTGGCCTTCAGCATAAGGAGAAAACACTCTCCATCAAATGTCAAATTTATGTAGTGGTCTACATATTATTATTAGAAAAAAACATGAACATAATTCCAGTTTTGGAGGATGGCCAGTTATCTACTGTATTCAAACTGAAAGCTGTCCAACTTGTGTTCCAAATAAGCTTGTTTGAATTCTCAGTGGTTACCTGAGGGGTCCTGGCATCGCCATGAGCACAGAGAGAGATTAGCAAGATTTGCTTCGATCCAGAGATTTTGGCACAAAAAGTGCAGCACAGCATGTAACAGGCTAGTCATGTAATGTTAGCAGTGGTCCTCTTCTTTCTTCTTGCCAAAATTGAAGAGTGACTTTTGCTAGAATCCAGTTTTGTCTCCTGACAAAGTTTTGTTGTTTCCCATTGGTAACACCAGCAGGAACTCATATTTCAGCTTTAAAGTGGCACTCGACTAAGGTCTCATATATTTAATTCTAGATATTGTGTGTTTTCTTTGAATTGTATAATGAAAGAGAGCTGTGGGAGGCTTCGACACTCTTGAAGGGCATTTCTATTTATACATGCACCGCATTGCACAACAAAATAAATATGCCACACGCAGTGTAGAAAAACATGATTTTCTTTATCAGTATGATCATAAATAACCAGAATATTCAACGTCTACTTAAAAATAAAAAAAAATAAAAAAACAGCCATCATGATATGGTGTGGACTTTTCCATAAGGTGACCAGATGTCCCCGTTTTTAACTGTGCCTTCAAAACAGCCTGCAAAGTGAATGGCTAATGTGTTAGATATTGCACATGCTTGTACAAATGTATACTGTCACATGCCTGTCCTGTCTCGTGTAGCACATGTGGTGTTTGTGTTCCTGTCTCTGTTTTGACCCCACCCTCCTTGTTATCTCATTATTGGTTTCATTTGTCCCACCTGTTGTTCCCTCGTCACCTGCCTGATTCGTCCCTTTTATAAGTTCCTTTGTGTTTGCAGTCTTTGTCAGATCGTTGTCTTGTACACTTCTCCTGTTCTTCCGTAACTCTTTTGGTATGTTCATTTTTGAAGTTGTTGTATTGTATTATGTTTTCCCTCCTTGTGTTTTTTTTTTTTTTTACTTTATGTTTCTTTTATTAAATAAATCCTTATTCCTTTGCATTTGAGTCCTCCCTTAGTTTTCTTTAGTTAACGTGACAGTATACCATTCAATGCCTTATTTATTTTATTTATTTTTTTTTTATTAAAGGGGAAAAAAACCTCACTAAACAGTAGACAATTTAAAAAGTTAATTAACGGTCTTAGCTGTCTGTCAAGTTACACAAACAGGAAAATGGGATGGACAGATATTGAAAACAAAGGCTACCCTTACGGAAAAGTATACTTCAAGATAATTTTATTGAGTATACTTAAGTAATGTTCAAGTAAATTTTCAAGTATACTTTATGTAGTAAGTATACTGATATCAATGGGTACTTGTAGTAAACTTGTAAGTGTACTATTTCAATACTGCTTGGGACTAAATTGGCCCACTTTTAGTATATAAAAGTATACGTTTAAGTGTAACAGTAGTAAACTTTAAGTACACAACTAGGTTTCTTATTTGTAATGCATCTGTACTACAAGTGAACTTATATGTATACTAGTAGTTTACTATTTTAGTAGTTTACTAGTTGTATACTATTTAAGTAGTAGTTTTTTTAGTTTATGAAAGTACACTACTCAAGTAAACTACTGGTTTAGTAGTTTATATTGCAAGTATACTTGTAAGTTTTCTTTAAGTGAACATAACATTACACTTATAGTTTACTATTTATATTTTTGCACTTGCAGTACACAACTATGTTCAAATGTGGATATTATTTATACTTGAAAAATATCTTTACCTGTACTTTAACGTGCATCCTCTTTTATCAACATTCGAATGTCGGTAAGTTTTATAAAGAAAGGCAACATTTTAAACAAAAGTTGAGAAAAAATAAATGTTTTGTCAAAGACTACGCCTTGATCAGATTCAGAATGATGATCAAAGCACAGATGGAGTCCAACACCCCCAAAGCTTCACAGTTGTTTTCTCTTCATGGGTTTGACATTTCATTTGGTAACATTAAGCAGTTTTGATTTACATGCTGTTTGATGATCACGTTATTTTACATTTGTGTGAGCAATCTTCTATCACTTGTTTGTGGTCACTTGTATCTGGTATATGGTCAAAATCAATAAGCTGCAAAAGAGAGCCTTAAGTGCAAGAGGCATTTTTTTTTTTATATGAAAAAAAAAAACAATTACAGAGAAGACAGTGAGTCATCTGCAATTGTTGTGCAGTCTCTCTGTTCGCCTCCCAGACTGTTTCAGCCACTCATATATCAAAGACCTCTAAGACCCCTCGAAAAAGAAGTCATTCCAAATGTTCTAGATCAGTAACTGTCATTAGATAATCAGATGATCTTTTAACACTAGAAATAACTATCTAAAATTTATTTGGACATTATTTTGAGAGCAAACATAAAAAGACAAAGATATATATATAAAAAAAAGGCCTGTTGGGCCCTTCTTGAAATATTTCAGCGAAACAAACCAACATGTGCATGCATTCCATATTCACAGTATCATCAAAAGGCCCCTAAAAGCATGGACTCAAACATAGCTTAAATTATATGATAAATATGTAAAAGTGTGTTAAATGTTATTTGCTTCTCTCTGATCTGCAAAAACAGTAATGGTGCAGAATTGAACGAAGAAGAAAACACAAACAGAAATATTTTTCTCTTGGTTTCTGCTCTCACTCTCTTTATCTCTCTCACACCGCCTCTGTAAATTTCTCCTCTGATTAGGGGACAGAGTGACAGAAAAAAGTGAGTAAAAGTATACCAAATGTCTTTGTGCCAGGACAGACCATGAGAGGCGTGTGTGCGTGCGTGTGTGTTTGATAGAAAAGTGTCTGAGTGGGAGCACGCTTGTGTATTTTAAAGGAAAGCGATTTGGTGTGAGGCTTGGATTCACACGGACAGATGAGTGGTGAGAAGCTGATAAGAATGAATGTAAATATACACTAAAAGTGACAGATTAACCTTGGGCAAGGGCAAGTGGAGCATGCGCACACACCTTATCTACACATGCATGGCAAATTACCAAAGAGCTGGAACTTGATATACTAAGGTCTATTTCCTCCATGCTATTTCACAGAAACTAGTATAAATGCACATTCTAATAAAAAGGTTTCTGAACATGAAACACCCACAAACACACATTAAACTGACAAAATCCAGCCTACAGGATGTAACACACTTCATTTGCATAAATAGGTTGCGACTGTGGCATTAGGCAAATCATCCGTTGGAGAAACGCTAGCGTACTTCGGGCTGCTAAAACACAATTTGAACGCAAACAATATCCCTGCTAGATTTGGACAATGTCTGAGGTCCTTTGTTTGCCATTGGAACCGAATACAAGCTAAATAGTCTATCTCTCTGTCTCCATGCCTTGCTTTCTGATGGAAATGATGTGGAGCAGCATCTATTCGCTTGTAAAAATAGCAGCTCAGCTGAGGACAGCAAATGCAGTTTCTCTCAACAGATGGAGAGCTGAAGCTATGGAAACTGGCAAAGCTTTCCACTGCTTTTGCGGTTTGTCAGAGGTGAATTGAATGCAGTAAAGCATATTTTTTGGTGATTTTGTTTATGCCCCATCTCTTCCTCTGATGAATGATATTGCTTATAAGCAAGACAGGCTGATCTTTGAATAGGATCGCCTGATTAATCGGTCACTTCACTAATTGAACCGAAATCTAATTTGTTCACGTGAGGACATTTACCTGAGGCCCTTTGTGAAAAACATTGCAAAAGTCTGCCGCATAACGACAGAATGAGCGCTAATTAAGTGTGTTCATCCAGTTTGACCCCTGGGGATTAACTCAACTGAAACAATCAAGAATGGCATTTCAAGACCCTCAAACGTGTAAGAAATTAATTTGTATATGAATTAAGCCATGCATCAACTCAATTCAATCTGCTCACGGTAATGATTATGCTCTGTGTTTCCTCTGTTCTACATTAAAAGTCTCTCTCTGAGATTTATCTCAATGATTCTGAAAAAAAAAAAAAAACGAAAAAGAAAAAAAAATAGACATCAACATGTTCTTGGCAAGTTGCTTTTTGAGGAACCCAGGGATGCAATTACTTTATGGGATTTGTATAAAAGCATTTCTTATCAAACTCCTATTGTGTTTTCTACTAATGCAATCATTTTTAAGTCAATTGAAGTACATGCTCAACCTGTTTACTAGCTAGCCGGTGTAATTAGCCTGAGTCACAGCAGCAGTTTATCCAGCACACCAGCTCTCAATTCAGCAGATAAAAAAAAAAAAAAAAATGCCTATAAGAAAAGTACAAATCAAATATCACTGCAAGTATCTGGCTGTGTTTAAATGCTTAGTAATATTCAAGTATAGTTATCCCAGCTTTAAGCTTATGTAACCATCAACCACAAGACTCTGATAAACAGTGTTTTGATGCATTTACTCAGGAGTTATGGGTTTGTTATCGGGTCCAATAAGGCTCACATAATCTATTAAGATCAGACTGAAATTAACATAGACCTTGTTTAAATCAAACATCAGACACTCTTTCCTAATTTTGGGATTCTTCTGAGAATACGCAGAGTTGCAGGAGATGCACGCAGTCAGGAACAACATACATTTGAACGTAAAGTATAGCATGCATTTTACTCTTATTTAAACATTTTCTTATTGCTCATTTGTTTAAGATAAAGATTGAAATATTCATATATTTTTTGTTTACTTTTTACCATTTGACCCTGATTTATGGAAGTCTGATTTACACAGCAAATAAAGCAGACATCCTGTATAGTTTAGTCGATGCAGAATTCCAATCTATCCTGAACTTCTCAAGAGGCTCTAAAGTTGTGATTGTGAAATCAATGTATGATGACCCATGCACTCTATTTCTGACTCTTCTTCTCACTTTCATTCTCTCTCACACTCGCTCTCCTTCTGCATGCTCTTTATGACTCACACAGCTTGAATTTATCCCCTCCACACCACAGCCGTAGCTGTAAACCCCTCCACTTGTCACTCAATCACAGGGCTATTACCTCCAATAAATCTGCACTAGACTGACAGCCAACATAAGCAGCGGAGAGCTGCCCTTTATTCGGTAGTCTGATCCTGCTAGGCAGCCCAGAGAAGCTCATGTCAACTTTACACTCACTGAGGTCAAAACTTTACACCAGAGATTCAACAACTGAGACTAAGTTTACACTTGCTTTCAAGGCAGTGTGATCTAGTAAAGTTTGCAATCCTTTAAAGCAGGAGTCGGCACGTGGAGATGTAATCGCTGGCACGTGAGCAAAAGCGAGAGAAGTATTTCATTCAGATAAAGCACCTCGTACATGCATACAGATCTACATTTTGAGGGAATAATTCCTCATAGTAACACAGCTTGTTTTATTAAGTAATGAGTTGTAAAATTATAAGTACTACAAGTTACTGACTGACAGCTTACAGCATGTTCCGCAGTACATAGTTAACGCTATAAATTTCGGAGATGTTCAACCAAGTGTATTGAGTCCTATTAAACATTCCAAACACATCGAAATGACTGTGATGCCTGTGGAAACTCTGCTCATGTGTCCCTGCTCTCTTCATGTGTTTTCTTCGATCTGATAGCTATCCCATCGTAAAAAATACAAAATTAAAAATAGAAAAAGAGGTCATTTTTTTGCATTCCTGAAACTGAACAAATTTCATATGGATGTTGAAGCCACATGTCAATATTACTCCTCCTAAAATTGTAAAAAATAAACATGCAAGAGCATGTTATAATGGTTCATATCTTGCTTTCTTTCACGTGAAATAGCGCGAGAATTGAAGATTAGATTTAGATTCGTTTTGTGGAGACACAAAAATTGCCAAGTGTAAATGGAACAGTTTTAAGAAAAATGATAGCTATCTGATCACTCATGATTAGGAATAGGCGTAGGCCCATTGGAAATATGTTCTTCAAAGTCTAGTTTAAACCTAAAAACAAACAAACTAAAGGATTTTTACAATTATCGGGGGTGGGGGGATTAACTCAGGAACTTAAAATGGCACTTCATGACAGAAAGGTCGCCGACCCCTGCTTTAAAGGAACAGAGGAGCAGAACAGGTGAAGTCAAGCAATTTACACCTTCTGAAAAAAAGTGCAATTTTAAGTGTCAGAGCCAAATTTAACAGGAAATTCTTAAGAACATGGATAAAAAAGGAAGTGAAACGTTGGGTTAAATTTTACATCAGATAAAAAAAAAAAAAAAAATGCTCTAGCCAAAGGAAAAGGGGGGAGATCTAAAGAGCTATAAGAAAAAAATGCTGCTCTGGCATAATTATGCCATATTTACACTGCTTGAATAAATCAGGTGAAAATAGTTCATTTAAATTAATTTATACAATAGAAATACACAACACAATGAATAAGTTATGAAAATTATAAAACACTAGCACTCTCTCCTAGGCAAGTGTACACCCTTAGAGGCAATAAGGGGAAGTGAGTGTGAAAAATATCTCAAAAAAGTCCACTCATATGGTTCAGAGTGAAATGCAGTACAGCATCTTCCAGTGTTCACAAATCAGAGAAGCAGCCTCCATCCATCCATCCATCCATCCATCCATCCATCCATCCATCCATCCATCCATCCATCTATCTATCTATGTGGTAGATAGATAGCTACCTGCCTACCTACCTTCCTACCTACTATTTGTCTTTCTGTCCTTTTGAATTGGAATGACTGGAATGAACTTGTGCTTTATATTTTGTTTTACATAGACATAAGCAATTTAACTCTCAACTCTATAAGTGCAGACTGAAAACTATGGCAGCCTTATACTTCCTGCTCACATCACTCATTTTAAAACTGTAATTAACACAATCATCAAAATGACTTTCCTCTCTCATTAAAACAGAATAAGGATACATGATGTGAATGGCAATTTCACATGACAGAAAAAACACAGTTTTCATCATTTCTGTAAAGTCTAATCCTTACACCTTGAGTAATTGCTCATCATATTTCTTTTATTCTGTGTTAGACTGTGACATGCATGGTTAAATGTGAGATGTTAAATCTGGTTTAATTCCACATGAGACCAGAGGTTTGCCTGGTAATGACTTCGGAATGATGAAAGTCAATGTCCTGCTGGTTTTCAGGAAATGCTCAATTCAGTATTTGGGCATGAAGACAAGAGAGCAAAGTTTCAGAGTAGTCTTGCCCCAAAGGACCTATTAATGAGAGCTACCTATGACCAAGCTGATACTTGAGACCACATATGGCCCTATTTTTGTGATAATAAAGTTTCCTATTTTAATTATTATTTTAATACTTAATAAAAGTTGTTGGGTCTCAAAAAAGTGTACAACTCATTGTGAAAAATAAATCTTTGCATGTATTTTATGCTAAGTATATTACAAATACATTTACATATTTATACCTAATATAAATACCCTGCAATTGTACTTTTGGTAAACTAAATTTATATACTTAAAGTCTACTAGTTTGTACTTACAGTTTTTCTCAGTCGCTTATAGGTGCATTTCTCACATCACTATTTACATTTGCACAACAGTTAGTTCAACCTCCACAACATTTAGTCATTTGTGCACATCATAGTAGCAGTTTCTCATTCCTTCCAACAAATTGCAAATGCTTTTGGACATGCATCAATTGCTTTCATACAACTCTCTGCTGTTTTATAACATTATCAATTGCTTATGTCATGTCAGTCAAAATTAACGATACTTGTGAATGCTGAATTGTCATTCCATATAAAACTAATAGTCCTCATTTCATTGCTTGAGTCATTACATACAAAAATGTTGAACTAGTTGTCAAAATCTGTCAAGCAAATTTTACACATTTTTTTAAATGTGTTTTTAAAACACATTTTAAAATGTGTTTTGAAACACTGAAAATGTCTCCTAAATTGAACAATTTCTCTCAGGTGAATCTCAGCTTTCACTGATGAGGAACGTCTGGATGTGCATGAATGATTACAGTACTATGTATGTTGTATGTTGTATGTTCAGTTCCAATATGTACTGCAATATTGTTTACAGTTGTGCACAGCTCTACCCAAAGGGAGTTTATGTTTGTTATAAATAAGGGTGTATTTTTTCTTTTGCACAATGCTGTAAACAAATTAGAATTGCAAAGAGCATATGCAGTAAAAATGTGAAACATACATATTCAGTGTCTTGTACTCAGTTGCCTCACTAAATACAGTAATGTGTAACTTTACTGTATTTTTCAAATGGCTGTGCAAATAGTATATAGTGCTGTCTTGAGCATTTTCAGGTAGTGTCACCAAGATCTGACTTTTTTGCATTGGAAAACATTTACAGAGTAAACTGTCATAATGACAACATGACAAAGCCATTTGACTATCTTGTTCATAAACGATGGTGTCAGGACTTTTCATCTTGATGACACTGACACTTTCATTGACATGAATACTTGATTTTGAGGAATGAGCTATCCATTTTGAGCAAGTGACACGCTTTTGCAGGTTATCAACTAGGTTTTGCAGTTTGTACTAATTGTTTTGAGAACTGCATTAACTGTTGTGCAAATGTAAATAGTGATGTGAGAAATGCACCAAAGCGACTGAGAAAAACTGTAATGTAATTTAGCTGTCCGGAAATAGTGCTGAGGTCCAGCCTAGTGTAAAAAAGTATACTTTATTGTATTTGAAATATATTCCCTTTTTCAATAGTACATACAGTAGCAAATATACTTTAAAGATTGTACTATATTTAAAAGTATGTTAGCATCATGCTTTTGCCTATTTTCACAATACAACTTTTTAACACACTTTAAAATAATTGAAGTATTACATTATATTAATATTAACATACTTTAGTATATTTTCTAAAATATATATATTTTAGAAATATATACTTGAAATGAAAAATCAGTTTATTTTTTTAAAAGTGTATTTATTTGCACTTTACTTAAAACTATATTTTAGAAATATTTTTAACTCTGTGTTGAAAATGATAATTGTAACAGTGCATTGAAAATTTACTTTCAAAATGCATTATAAACAATAGTATATTGTGCAAAGTATAAGTAATATTTGTTTATTACTGTGCATTAGTTATTGAAGACAAAGTGTGCAATTTGGAGTATTTTGAAAAAGCCAAAGGTATTAAAAGCCTATAGGCCTACTTTTTACTCAAATATAATACACTTATGTTTCGAAGACACTCTTAATTAATTTGTAATGTACTTGTAACACAAATAAAGTACACTTTAATATCACTAATCAAGCATGTAATTAGTCCCTACACAGGAATATACTTAAAGTATACTTGAAGTTGTTCCTGTCAGGGTTCTGTCACTTCGGTCTAGTTAATTTCTTGGTTTTGTGACAGAGCTCTGACACTCCCTGTTTTGTCTCGTCTCTGTGTGAGTGTGCGGTTCCGAGCGCGCTCGGGCCGTGCACTCACTTGTCTATGTGCCTTGTTATATGTGCGGGGCATGGTGTTTGGATCCCGACATGTCTGTCTAGTTAGGTTTCGGTTCTGTGTCGGGATTCGGACATCAATGCTCCGCGTGTTTGTTTTCTTTTGTGAGCGCACGGAATGAGCTTTCGCTCGTTCTCGTGCGCTCTGTCTTGTCACGTGAGCGTGCGCGGTTTCGAGTTCGCTCGAGCCGCGCGCTCTTCTGTCTGCGTGTTTTTTCTTGTCTTGTGCTGTGTAGCACACAGCTAGTTCTCTTACGAGAGGTTCTCTCGTATTGCGTAGTTAGCTTACGCTACGGGAAAGCCTTTCTTTCTCGAGATACTGAAGCCAAAAATTATCCTTAATTTTTATAATCTTGTCAACGCAGTGCGGCAGCCTGCAGACCTAGGGCAAGCTAACTAGCGTGCCCATTGGCTGCCCTGCGGCAACTGCAGCAGCCTACCGCTGAGCCCTTGGCGTGACGTCACGACCAATGAGCGCGCTTGGCGCGCTTAATGCGTCACAGCCCGCGAAAAGGGGTGTGGCTTAGCGTATATAAACAGGGCTCGGAGGCTGCTTCTCTGATTTCTGTCTTTTCAGCGAAGCTCTTCGCATCGCTGCTCTCTGAGGAAGCCGCCGTCGAAACAAGCGACCAGCACGCCGAGGATCTCAGCCTGAGGACGCCGGCCGCCTTCGCCGCCTTCAGCTTTCCCTGCCTGCTTCGCTATCCGGCGATCATATCCTTTACTGCTCTGTTTTGTATGTGTTTGTGTGTTCGCCCCGCGACACACTTTTGCATCTAAAAGAGCGCGAGGCGTTGTTGCAAATGCCTCGCTCATCCTGTGGCTCGTGCAGAGCCCCGCTCAGCGATGGAGACCGCCACGTGGTTTGCGCTCTCTGCCTGGGCTTCGACCACGCAGCCCGCGCCCTCTCCTCGGGCGGCTGCGAACAGTGTGAGGACTTGCCGATGTCGACCCTGCGGGCTCGACTCGCCATGTTTGACGATCCTCCACCTTCCCCGGCTGCCTCTTCAGGGCCGCGTAAGAAGAAACGCCGCTCTCAAAGGCCTCCAGAGCCGGTGGTTATAGCTGAGCGCTCGCCGGAGCCCCTCCCGCGAGCCTCGCTTTCTCCTTCTCCCCCGCCCTTCACCGACGCGCAGCGGCCGGCTACTGCCCGCACTGCCGTCGCCTCAGGGGATGAAGCAGATGACGCCGCTGACAGCTGCTCTCTGCTTGCTTCGGACAGCGAGGAGTGGTCGGGCTCTCACCGCTCCGCCTCCTCGACTCCTGAGTCTGGCAGGTCCCGCTCCAGTGTCGACGCGGAGCTTATCCGCCTCCTCACCAAAGCGGTCGACCGACTGGGGTTGGACTGGTCCCCACCCAAGGAGCCCGCGCCTAACCGACTCGACGGGTGTTTTCTGCCTAGCCGCCGCCAAGCGCCAGCCTCTAGGTCAGCACCCTTCCTGCCTGAGCTCCACCAGGAGCTGTCGAAGTCGTGGAACGCGCCCTTCTCCGCTAGACTCCGCTCGTCTGTCTCCTCGGCTCTCTCCCAGGTGGACGGGGCCGCCGAGAAAGGCTATACCGGCATCCCTTCCGTTGAGGAAGCGGTGGCAACGCACCTTTGCCCGCCGTCTGCTAGATGGCGCTCAAAGTCTGCCCTGCCGTCTAAAGCCTGCAGGACCACATCAGCTCTCGCCGGCCGCGCATTCGCCGCCTCCGGCCAAGCTGCTTCTGCCCTGCACTCGATGGCTGTTCTTCAGATCCTGCAAGCCGACCTCCTCCGCGAATTGGACGAGAAGGGCTCGGATCATACAGCCTTAACAGATCTGCGCAGCGCGACGGACCTTTCGCTCCGTGCTACTAAGACCGCTGCACAAGCCATCGGCAGATCTATGGCCGCGCTCACCGTCATCGACAGACACTTATGGTTGACGCTGGCGGATATGAGTGAGTCAGAACGCGCTGTCTTCCTCAACGCCCCGCTCTCGCCCACCGGCCTCTTCGGCCCTGCGGTCAGCGGGATTGTGGACCGCTTCTCTGAAGTGCAGAAGGCGTCGCAGGCTATGAATCTCTTCCTGCCTCGCCGCTCGAGCCCAGCCGCAGGCCGCTCTCAAGCTCAGCCTCCTGCGCGCAGCTCCACACAGCGCTCGTCTCGGCCACCAACCACTTCGCAGCGACGCCAGGGCGGCCGCCCTAGGTCGCGCTCGACCAGCCGTCACAGACCGCCGCCCCCCCGGGGTCCGCGTCCCAAGATAACGCTGAAGTCTGAGCCCGCGAAGTCCTCCTAGCACCCGCAGGGAGGAAGAGATGGCTGAGTCCCGCTGCGGCCGGACCGCCATCAAAACGCCCAGCTCTGTCAGTCCCCTCAGTGCAGGCTACTGCAGCAGCTTACACCGCAGCCAACGAGCCAGTAATACCACTCGCTCGCCTGCACACAAACGCCGTTTTTACGGCGGCCCAAATAAATCTCAGAAAGAGTGTAAATTCGGGCTTTCCGGCTCCGGCCGAAGGTGTTGTAAGTGTAGAAAATGTGCCCACTCCCACGTGCTCACTGCTTCACACAAACACGATCCCCATGGTAACGCATTCAGAGCGCTCTCTCATAAAGCGGTCACACGCCGCTCGAGTAATAAGTGTAGTAAATGTGCCCACAACTCTGTGCTCACATCTACCTGTAACTCGCTCTGCCACTTGGTTACCCCGGGCAACAGCGGCTCAAGCCGAGGGTGTTATAAGTGTAGAAAATGTGCCCACTCCCATGTGCTCACTGCTTCACACAAACAGGGTCCCCATGGTAACGCGTACAGAGCGCTCTCTCATAAAGCGGTCGCAAGCCGCTCGAGTATTAAATGTAGGAAATGTGCCCACAACCTTGTGCTCACACCTACCCGCTGCTCGCTCTGCCAGCCAGTTACCTTGGGTCACGGATCCTCTAAAGCTCCCAAACACTGGCCGTGTCATAAGTGTAAACCCTGCGCCCGCTCACGAGCACGCGCACTCACTTGTAGACATGATAATCCCCACGCCTCTCTCGCGCCTGGGTTGTTTGACAGCAAATCACGCTCCATCCGATGGGACCGAGCTACTGAACGCTGTACAGTCGGCCAATACTGTTTACCAGCCCCCGTGTTCGAGCACCAGCGGCGCGCGCGCCGCGCCTTTCTCTCTGATACAGGCTCCCCATCCCGCGCAGCGCGGCGATCTGAGCCCAGAGACCATTCGACCCCTAGCTATGCATGCGGAAGCATGGGAAGCGATTCAGGGCGCGTCAGAATGGGTGCTGAAAACTATAAAACACGGCTATTCGCTTCAATTCGCTCGTCGCCCTCCGCGCTATACAGCACAGACGGAGACGAGAGTGAGTTCAGAAGCGGCGCACTTGCTTCAAGCAGAAATAGCGAAGCTGCTGCGCAAAGGGGCTATAGAACAGGTTCATCCTTCTTTGAGCGAGTCGGGCTTTTACAGCCGCTACTTCCTCGTGCCCAAGAAGGACGGAGCGTTCAGACCTATTTTAGATCTGAGACATCTGAACAAAGCCCTCATGAGACGGCCGTTCAAGATGATCACAACCAGAAAAATCCTCGCGCAGATTCGCCCAGGAGACTGGTTTATCTCTCTCGATCTAAAAGACGCATACTTTCAGATCCAGATAACTCCCCGTCACAGGCCATTCTTGAGATTCGCCTTCGAGGGTCGAGTATATCAGTACACAGTCCTGCCGTTCGGCCTGTCTTTGGCACCCCGTACATTTA
This sequence comes from Scardinius erythrophthalmus, assembly GCF_964197995.2. Taxonomy (NCBI): domain Eukaryota; kingdom Metazoa; phylum Chordata; class Actinopteri; order Cypriniformes; family Leuciscidae; genus Scardinius; species Scardinius erythrophthalmus. The sequence continues at coordinate 26,478,577 of NC_138222.1, forward strand.
CGTAATGCATGGACACGGCCCTCGCTCCCCTGAGGAAACAGGGAATGCGAATACTGAATTATCTGGACGATTGGCTTATTCTAGCGCAGTCAGAGACGGAACTTGTGTCTCACAGAACAGCGCTTCTCAGCCATCTGGAGGAGCTGGGTCTCTCGGTCAACTGGACCAAGAGCTCGCTATCACCCCGTCAGTCAATTTCCTTTCTTGGAATAGAACTGGACTCGGTGGCTATGACGGCCAGACTGTCGGAGCAGCGCGCGCGCCGCATCCGCCTTCTCGCCGCATCCCTCCAAATAGGCAGCCGGGTTCCGCTGAGGACATTCCAGCGTATCCTGGGGCATATGGCCTCAGCTGCAGCAGTGCTCCAGCTGGGTTTACTGCGCATGCGCCCGCTCCAACGCTGGCTGAAAATGCGCGTGCCCCACCGAGCCTGGGCGGCCGGCGGCTTGCGAGTCAGAGTGAATCAGGGATGCATTTCAGCCCTGCAGCCCTGGCTGGCAGCCGAATGGTATCACACAGGAGTGACTATGGGAGTGATTTCACACCGGAAAGTTGTCTCGACAGACGCTTCCAACCTAGGTTGGGGAGCGCTCTTCGAAGGCAGACCGGTCTATGGCCGCTGGTCAGACCAGGAGAATCTCCTACACATAAACTGTCTAGAGATGCTCGCGGTCGAGAAAGCGCTCAAACACTTCCTCCCATTCCTCCACGGTCACCATGTTCTAGTCCGTACGGACAATACATCGGTAGTGGCCTACGTGAATCACCAGGGCGGTGTCAGATCAAAGATGCTCTGCACCCTGGCGGAACGCCTCCTCGTGTGGGCTCAGCACTCTCTGCGCTCGCTGAGAGCCGCGCATGTGCCTGGCCACCTGAACGAGGGCCCCGACAGACTGTCCAGGGACAACGTTCCCCCTGGGGAGTGGTCTCTACACCCCCAAACAGTCCAGTCACTGTGGCGACGGTTCGGCAGAGCGAAAGTCGACCTTTTTGCGTCAAAAGACAACGCTCACTGCCCAGAGTTCTTCTCGAAGAACGAGGACGCGCTGGCCCAGATCTGGCCCAGCGGCCCGTTGTACGCTTTTCCCCCGGTCTCTCTGCTGCCTCAGGTCATCGAGAGAATCAGGGAAGCGCGCCACTCAGTGCTCCTCATAGCCCCATGCTGGGAGAACCAAGCTTGGTTCCCGGATCTAATACAGCTGGCAGACTCAGCCCCCTGGCCGATACCGGTGAGGAGAGACCTCCTCTCTCAAGCACGCGGATCGATATGGCATCCCCATCCAGAGCGCTGGTCTCTGCATGCGTGGAGCCTCAACGATTACACGCTAATCTGCCAGACGGGGTCATGAACACGATCATACAATCTAGAGCCCCCTCTACGAGGCGGCTCTACATGTCGAAATGGTCAGTATTTAACACATGGTGCACTGCTAAGGGGCTCGATCCACAGACATGTGGGGTATCGCGAGTACTGTGTTTCCTTCAAGAGCTACTGGACGCGGGCAGGTCCCCCTCCACGCTCAAAGTCTATGTTGCGGCCATTTCAGCGCTCTCGGTTTCTGAGCAGGGCCGCGCATTAGGAAGGAACGAGCTCGTCATCCGCTTCCTTAGGGGAGCCAGGAGGATGAACCCCCCGCGACCCCCCTCGGTTCCTATGTGGGATCTCTCTCTGGTCTTGGAGGCCCTGAGAGCGCATCCCTTCGAACCCTTGGAAACTGTGGATATGAAATACCTCACGCTCAAAACCGTTTTTCTGATAGCACTGTCGTCAGTCAAACGAGTGGGAGACCTTCACGCGTTATCTGTTAACGCCGCGTGCCTCGAGTTCGGACCTAATGACTCCAAAGTCATTCTCAGACCGAGGCATGGGTACGTTCCAAAAATTTTGGGCACTCCCTTCAGAGCACAGGTCATTTCCCTCTCAGCCCTGCCGATGCACGGCAGCGAGGCCGATAGTAATCTCCTCTGCCCGGTCAGGGCGTTGAGAAACTACATTTCACGGTCCGCCGCTTTCAGGCGCTCGGATCAGCTCTTTGTTTCGTTTGGTGGGCGCACCAAGGGTCTCGCCGCCTCGAAACACAGCCTGTCCAGATGGATAGTGGACGCTATTGCTGCTGCTTATGCGTCTAAAGACCTGCAGTGCCCATTGGGCGTTCGAGCTCATTCCACTAGAGGCATGGCCTCGTCGTGGGCATGGTCCAGCGGGATTCCCATTCATGACATTTGTGCAGCGGCAGGCTGGGCCTCCCCCTCCACGTTTGTTAGGTTTTACAACCTGGATGTTCCCGCCTTGCAGGCGAAAGTCTTATCAGTCTAAGTCTCGCGTATGCCAGCCCACTATCTGTGCGCGGGCTACGTTGTGTGATTTAGCTCTACTGGTTGAGCTGCACTATACAGGGAATTGGCAGTTAGGACCGGCCGTGCCGCTCCTAACCCCCTAGTGTGTGCTTATGTACGGCGCTAGCCCTCTTCGGGCTGCCCGGCTCTCCGCTATCACGTTCCCCGGGCTCTCCCTGGGACTCATTCAGTGGATGCTGGGCGCGCACGGCGTTGACAAGGGCGTTCCCGTAGCGTAAGCTAACTACGCAATACGAGAGAACCTCTCGTAAGAGAACGTTTCGGTTACTCACGTAACCTCTGTTCTCTCTAGAAGAGGGAACGAGTATTGCGTAGCCCGCCGTGCTCGCGCCACGAGCTCATTTCGCTTCATGCGACAGAAACCAGAGAAGCAGCCTCCGAGCCCTGTTTATATACGCTAAGCCACACCCCTTTTCGCGGGCTGTGACGCATTAAGCGCGCCAAGCGCGCTCATTGGTCGTGACGTCACGCCAAGGGCTCAGCGGTAGGCTGCTGCAGTTGCCGCAGGGCAGCCAATGGGCACGCTAGTTAGCTTGCCCTAGGTCTGCAGGCTGCCGCACTGCGTTGACAAGATTATAAAAATTAAGGATAATTTTTGGCTTCAGTATCTCGAGAAAGAAAGGCTTTCCCGTAGCGTAAGCTAACTACGCAATACTCGTTCCCTCTTCTAGAGAGAACAGAGGTTACGTGAGTAACCGAAACGTTTTTCACTGGCTGTGTGCTTTCATGTTATGTTATGTTTTGTGTGAACACGTGGCTTATGAGTTTTCACTAGCTGCGTGTTCATGTCTCGTTTTGTGTTCTAGTCCTGTTTGTTGTGAGCACATGGCTTGTCATGTGTTTCCTTGTGCCATGTGCTCTCCTGTCGATTGTCTAACCCCGCCCACCTTGTTACCTGATTATTGATTCATTTTCCCCACCTGTCCTCCCTCGTTACCTGCTTTGTTTGCTCTCCCTATTTATTCTCTTTGTGTTTGCAGTTCTGTGCTGGTTCGTCGTCGTACTCTGTGTGTTTCCCTGCTGTGTGCTTCAGTCAAGTCCAAGTCTAAGTCTGTCTTGTTTTCCCCCTTGGGGTAGTTTTTGTTTGTGTTTTGTTTTATTTTGTGATATATTGAATAAAAGACCTTTTTCTCGCAATTGAGCCCTCGCTCCCTTACTCTACCTGACAGTTCCAATGTAGCACACAAAAGTACACTAAATACACTTAAAGTTATGCTTTATTTAATTACAACTAAAATATACTTAGTACAAAATTAGTTGTTACAAAATAACACACTTCAAGTTACAGTAACTAATCATTAACACACTTGAAGTATACTGAATTAGTCTGGCTGCAAGTATACTTAACATTTTTTTCTTTTATTTTTTACCAGGGCAACTAAAGATAGAATTGAGTATATTTGATTGTGCTAAAGTGGACTTTATTAATGTTTAGGCTTAATATTAAGGCATGTGCATTGTGCAATAAAGAAGTACCCCAAATAAAGTTGAATTATAATATTTATACCAGTAAAACGATATGTCAGTAAATATGTTAATAGTTTGTAGTATACTTAATATGAAAAACAATCGTGTCTCACATACATTTTGGTATAGGTTTTTTTCACTAGGAACTCTATATTTAATAGATCTATATCTGTCTTTGCTAATCACACTATATAACTGAAAGCATAATGACATTTAGATCAATAGCTAACAGGGAACATTCTCAGATCTTTGGCTGACGTTCTGGCAAGGTTCTCTCAAAGTTATGAAAAAAACATTATTACAGTAATGTTAATATAGCATTGATTAATTCAAAGATATGTCTTTAATAAAGTTATCAAAACTTTAGCACAAAAAAAAGTTACATCATTAGCTGTGATATTGAGTGGTGGGAGACCAGGGCATTTCCCAATCCTATTTTCACCTTGAATTCCTGACTGCTACTTTGTATACCAAAAAGTGGCTTGAGAATGCCTTAGCATGAAAACAGTCCTGTTGATTTGATGACCATGCTGTCATGTCATTTGCACAATGTGTGTGTTTAGTACCTTTCTTTGTATGTAAATGTACTGTAGCTGCCCTGCAGGTGTAAAAAAACCCTTGCCGTTAAACTATCCTGTATAAAAAAGCCTGTTTGTAAAGGTTAGGTGAAAAGAGAAGATATGTATTGAAATTCAACACCACTTCACTGCAAACTCAGGAGAGGCCGTCAGAAGATTAATGAGCTATTGGGCTAGAGTTGTGCCGTTTCTCAAGCGCAAGGCCCACATTAGTGAAATAATTAATTTTACAACACTAGGGTGCTGTGTCCCTGCCGAGGCAGGGCATGTGGCTGTGATAAGCATTCACTAATTAACCACCTAAAAGAAAATGAAGGTGCAAGCCACCTTTTGACATTCAAACATTTTGGAACAAAACAAGCTTTCAGCAAGAAGGTTTCTGGGCAGCAAGTGATGCTGGGCTACTTCTGCATTCACTTTTAAAATACAGGTCAGTCAGTGGGTTTCGATTATGCAAGAGGGCAACTTTGACATAACTGACCCCTCACCTGGTGGTAATGTATTCGTCATGGTAAGAAAGGATAAACATCAGCCCAACACAACTTCAGCCCACAGCCAATATGTCTGAATCCACATGCTGAACTTTCTTCCTCTAGATATCTCATCTGTGCATTTTCATGCAACAGAAATTAGCAAACATTAGAGTCAAGTGGGGGATATGATAATACCCAGATGCATAAAACATGTGCTCAGAATGAGTGTGTGTCTATGAGAGTGACTCACAGGTAAAAACACTGTCATCGAGTATGAGTGAATTTAGATTTTTCTGAACTCCATGACGGTTTTAAGCTCAATGCATTATTAATGGCGCCAGCTCAGGCGCAATTTCAAACACTGCATATTTTAAAAGATTTTTTTTTGGGGTGTACTTGAGAGGTTTTTTTTTTTGAAGGTTCAGTGTGTGCCCATACTTATGTGCTGCTTGTGCATATATGTGTGGGGGTGTTTGCTTGTGTGCATAAGCAAGCATCTACTAAGGAGTAAACTAGGATTCAGACCATGGCATCTGGTCTATCTCAGAAACAGCAGTAATATCTACAAGCCAGCCATGATAAACAAGCTGAAAAGACTCCGTGTGGACATCAGCACTCCACAGGAAATCCGTCTCGCAGTCTCCAGCAGACTAACAGACTGTACTTTCTTCTGACAAGGAAAAAGCAATGGCTACACAATGAAAAATAGCTTCACTGTCAGGAACTTGCTGTTATAGATGGTTGAGGCAACTGTAACGCAACATAATCGGCCTATATACCTTAGATGAGGCAGTAGTAGCCAACTTGCATGCATCCTCCTCACCGGAGATAAAGGACGTGTGCTGTGAGGTTCACTCACAAATAAGAACAGCTTAGAACCATCAGTCAAGCAGCTATAACCATGAGCTACTTTGGACACCAGGCTTGCATCATCCATTTGACTATCTTTGACAGAAGAAAAATAAATAAAGTTCTTGGGATTTGACCTTGATGTATTGTATTATAAAACTTCAGTGCCAGAGTGGGTGCATGACTGAATTAAAGCTGCCGTCTGCAACATTTTTTTGATCATATTCAGTGAAATCGACACTATAATCCGACAGAAAAACATAAATAAGGTGGTTTTAGAAAAAAAAAACAAGCTTCTAACTCCACCTGGAGCGTGTTATTTGTTTTGCAAAAATCTACCGCTCCCGGATCATCGTGTCCAATCAGCGCAGGGGGGTGTGAGATCTGACTGTCAATCACAGGTCGTGCACACGCCACAGATCCCCCCTGTGACGCGCACGTTACAATATCACATGCACACGACACGCCTGAAGATTGCACGAAGCGTGATGGCGGAGAGAAAATCTACTAACAAGCTTTCAATTCCTCAGTTATTGCCATCTATGGATAGATTAGCCAGGGCAGCCTACCTCCGAGTCCATGGTGTTGATCGATGCTGAAGAGACGGACGCGTTCACAGAAAATCAGGTACACACGCACTGACAAGCACAACCTCAATGGGAGGGTGCTCGCTGGTAGTGGGGGAGGGACATGAGAGTTGTAAACATTCAAAATGTTGGCTAAAGGCGGGCGTACACGGTGCGAGTTCGGACCAGGATCGGACACTCGGGAGGTCGTGAGATATTGCACACGTTGCGAGTCAGTTTAACTGATAATCGCGTCAATGCAGCTGGTACACGGCACGACTGTCCTGTACGAATTTTATCCCGAGCCGGCAGCAATCACGTGAGCTTTCGCGCTAAACACAGAGACCGTCAATATTGCATGCAGGCAAAGCTTCAGATAGAAAAAATGACAGAAATATGTGTGCAAATGATTTGTTGTAAAGCAGAGAACAGTAGCCATTCAACATAAAAACTAGAGAGAGAGAGAATTATTATTTTTATTTTATTATTTTTATTTAATATTATTATTATTATTTTCTGTAGTACAATGTTCAAAATAATTTTCTATGCTGTTTTGATGCTTTGGCAATACAATTGTATTTTTGTCATGCCAATAAAGCTTTATTGAATTGAACAGAATTGAATTGAGAGAAGTGTGTGTGTGTGTGTGTGTGTGTGTGTGTGTGTGTGTGTGTGTGTGTGTGTGTGTGTGTGTGTGTGTTTGTGTGTGTATGAGAGTGTGAGAGAGACAGTGTATGCGCACGCTGTATGGTTGCTGCCACTGAGGTATAGCCCCACGTGGTTGTGTATAATTTGCAAATAGGGGACAGCTGGTGAAAATCGGGCCGACTCCCCGAATTTTTTAAACATGTTTAAAGATGATCGGGAGGTCGGGGAGGTGCTTATAACGTGCTCGGCTCGGCTCGTAATTCCTCTCACACGCTGCGAGCCGCGACCATGCGAGCATCACCGATTCCACTCGATTTCACTCGATTTCTCCCGAGTGAAAAAAATCATCTGCGAGCTCGTAAAAACAGCAAAAATCGCACCGTGTACGCCCGCCTTAACTCATGGTTACTTTAAGATCACAATCTCTCAATGATGTCAATGACTCAACAAGTCATGATTTAAACAATGACATCAACTGAACCTGGTCACTGTCCATGCAGCTTCCTTGTGGTTTGGTGATCACAGTAGCATCAAAAAGTTTTTGGTAGCTTTTAACTGAAGCCTGGTCTATATAAAAGCCCAAGGCTGCATCAGGATTTCCTCAGGCTTGCACAGGCACTGGAAAAGTTCACTGCTTGTATATCTGCCTGAAGTCATGTGTCATCACAGGATGAGCTTCTTAAATAATCACAAGCTACAAGAAAAGGGAAGCAGTAGTTACTGACAAATGGAGACAGTGGCTGCAAAATAAATATTGTATGCCGAACACTGTTGACCTTACTAACAGCCGGTTGCAACAAACCCTTCAAGTTATATCTTAAAGGGACAGTTCACCCAAACATTTTAATTCTGTCATCAATTCCCTTACAAAAAAATAAGTATACTTCAAGTTAATTTTACTAAGTACAGTTAAGTAAAGTTTAAGTGTATTTTAAAGTATACTTTATGCAGTAAGTATACTAATATCAATGTTCTAGAAGTATACTTGTAAGTGTACTGTTTCAATACTATTTTGTACTAAATTGTTCCACAAAGTATACTCTCAGTAAACTACTAGTTTATTAGTTTTATACTGCAAGTACACTTGTAAATTTTCTTAATGTCATAATATAGTTTTGTATTTAGATATAATTTTTTCCACTTTAAGTATACATGTTCCTATTTAGGCATGCTATGACATTTTTTATACTTGAAATATACCTTTAACTGTACTTTAACTCTTTCCATAAAAAAAAAATAAAAAAAAAATTCAAATTCAAGTTTCATGCATCATTTTTATCAACACTTGAATGTGGGTAAGTTTAATTAAAAAAAGCAACATTTTAAACAAAAACCTGAGAAAATTGTATTTTTGTCAAAGACTAATCATATCAAATCATAGATGAGTCCATCAACTCCACAAAAGCGTCACAGTCGTTTCCTCTTCATGGGTCGACATGTACGACAATAACGTCATTAGGGAGTTCTGAACTTATACGTTGTTTAATGTTTGATGATTGTGTTATTGCACGTTAAGGGTTTTTGGTTAGAACGGTTTCGTGTAAGCGGCCCCTAAGTTAATAACTAATGATTTTTGCAACAAGTGAATCAATCAAAACTGACTTTAGCTGGACAATAACTTTATTCTAGAGCTGCTGTAAAGCCAAAACAATCTGTTACTTTTATTCTCTATTATCACTGCTTATCACTGCTTTGAAACAGTCAAAAGTCATATTGTTAAAAGCGCTATTATAAATGAAGGTGACTTGACTTTACTTGACTTATATTTCATTTGTAGCAATCTTCTATTACTTTTTTCTGCTTCTTCTTCACCTGTGTTTTGATTCTGATATTCTGTACTATCTTAGAAGAAGATCATAATAGCGCCACCCTACTATATAACAGTGTAAAATCCAGTCAATAAAGGGGAAGAGTAAAGTAGATTTGATGTGAATTTCTTTATTTAATTTAATACGATTTTCAAACAATGTAAGTTTATGAGGCAGTATGTAAAACTATGTGGAAAAAGTATTCATATTCAATCAAAAGTGTAAACACAACTTTAAGCCAAGTATACTTAGAATACTTAATTATACAAGTAGATCTCGATCAAAATACTGAGTACAATACTTGTTTAAAAGAAGTATACTAATAGCACACTTGAATAAACTTTGGTAACACTTTATAATAATGTTCAGTTATAAGTAATTTATAAGTTATTTGTTAATGATGAACTAATAATTTACAAAACATGACTATACATTCATAAATAATTAATAAGTGGTATGCTAACAATTTACAAATGTGTTGTAAGTTATCTTAAAAAAAAGGTAAATTATTAAATCAAATAGATAATTAGTAGATGTTTTTTTAAGTTATTGGTTGATACATTATTGATCACTTATAAATCCTAAAACATATGCTCATGAGGTCTTATGTACTACTCTTCCAATCTTGTACAGAATGTTCAGACAACATATGCATTTAATTGGCCTTATTCAGGGATAGAGAATGTGTGTATACCCTAGAATCCCTTGAATGTGTACCCTGCAGATAAGCTATAGGCCATCTGCACTTGTGCTGCTACATGGATGACAGCTCTGGATATTCAGTGCATTCAAGACATTGCAGGCAACCAGACCAAAGGTATTTTCAAACATGTCTGGAGTGGTGAGAAGAGATTCACCTGCCAGACTGAAGACAATAGGACTTAAAGTGAACCGTGTACCATAACCCACCAGGACCAACAAAGATGCAAACACTGATGGAAACTGTTACTCCCGTACCAACCTTATCAGTCCGAGGGTGGACAGCCCAGGCAAAAAAAAAAAAAGTATATATATATATACGATACCTTGTAGTACTATAAGAAAATATAGTCCACTAGCAGCTCCAAATTGAAAAATAATTACTGTTTTCGAACCAGATTTAAATTTTGTTTTTGTCTGCAATGTTTACACAAACAAGTAGTCCAGACATTTTTTTGTAAATTTGGAGTGCTGTCAATACAGAGAACAACGACAAAAATCAGTGTTGTCTACACCGTGTTATCCTCTTTTTAAAATTTGCGCCCTGTTGACTTCAATGGGGCATATTTTAAACCTGCTTTTACCCTCTTAACATCCTTGATGTGTCATTACAAGTGCACAGCCAATGTGAGCGATTCCTTTAGAGTTAACACGGGTGAATCTGACTGCAGTAGACATGAAATATATGAATAAAAAATAAAGTTAATTCGGCCAGCGCTCATACCTGTATTTACATCCTGTTTTCGGTTGAAGTCCAAAGTAGTCGATTGTCGAGTTCACGCCCATATGTTTAGTTACCTATGATCACGCGTGTGAACTCGACAATCGACTACTTTGGACTTCAACCGAAAACAGGATGTAAATACAGGTATGAGCGCTGGCCGAATTAACTTCATTTTTATTCATATTTTTCACATCTACTGCAGTCAGATTCATCCGTGTTAACTCTAAAGGAATCACTCACATTGGCTGGGCACTTGTAATGATACATCAAGGATGTAAAGAGGGTAAAAGCAGGTTTAAAATATGCCCCATTGAAGTCAACAGGGCGCAAATTTTAAAAAGAGGATAACACGGTGTAGGCAACACCGATATTTGTCGTTGTTCTCTGTATTGACAGCACTCCAAATTTACAAAAAAATTAGCTCAATGTTAAAATTGACCGGAGTTCTCCTTTAAAGCAATGTTTCACCCAGTTCGCCCCCTCAAATTAACAAACTCATATTTCATTTGTTGCCTCCAGTGGCACGGAAATTACACACTTCACCTTTAAGAGGCATATAGGCCTAAACATCTTTACAGTAATTACTGAAAATATTACCATAATAGAGGGAGATCCTAATAAGATTCTGAGAGATACGGAAAAAGACCTCTGAAAAAGTAATATTGAATTACAGAGTAGTCATGGTAAATGTGCTGGATTTCTGATATTCTAGACATGAGCTGTATAGATATGATATTATCAATGTTACGTTATTAGGAGCTTTCAAGTTTGTGTGCTTTCAAGATATCATGATTGTATCAACCTCTGCTGCCTCGGTCAGAAACATTTACTGATGCTATAGCTTTTCTTTGTACAACACAGAGGTTTGGAGTTATGTGCTGGGTCAAACAGGGACTACTCCTTCTGGCTGCTTGATAAATACCACACTAGAGCAACACATACGCACATATATAGTCACTCCGCTGCCAAGACCTTGAGTCCCTGCTTAGGCAACAGATGGATATTGTCTGTGGACAGATTAATATGTGCTCTGGGCCCCCTCCTCTAATCCCTGGATGAGAGAAGAGGAGAGAGGGACTTATTCATCCATTCATTATTCCATTCATACACTACAGGTGTTCCACATGTTTCACAGACTCACAGTATGCAGAGGCCTGAGGACTATACATTAGCTCCACTGAGGTAAGAGGCACTGCTATTATTGTAAAGACGAGGGTTCCCAAACAAAAACAAAAAACATGGGTACCATGGTACAGTGATGGTATCATATGGAAATACCTAAAGATGTTTCCATGTTACTAAGGAATGCTTTCAAGAATACCAAAACGGAAGGAACTTGGTCGGTTGTTCTCTCTCTGTCTTTGTATATTTCATGTTGCATTTTTATTGGCTACTCAGTAGACGTAGATCGTAGCAGCAAACACACTGTGAGATGATCATGCTAAATTTCTCACTGTCAGAAATGTATTGCAGGCTATCTTTGGTCGCAAGACAATGACAACGGCCATCTTTGAAACTCTCTCACTGTACGACGTAGGACCAAGACCACAGAAATCGCCATGATTGGTCATCTTTCACCTGGGACTGCCCAAAATCATACAATGTGTACCGGTGTTAATGTAGACTTTCTAAATAAAGTGTTCCCTGAAGTTTGAATTATGAGAAATATTTGTCATATATTGCGGGATATGAAGTGGTGCTGCAACTACTTTTCGATATCCAAAGTTCTGTTGAAAAAAAATTATTAAGCATGATCTGAAAGAATCAAGCACTTGTCCTCTTCTTCAGATGGAAATTTTAACTGGCGTCCTTTGTTGTGCATCATTCATATCCTTTTGTCCACCGAAATGAGCTGGTTCGGGATCGCTATTTTTCTTTTTTTTCTTTTTTTTTGTTGTTTTTGAGAACATGCTGATACTAGATCTTCTATTTAGCTACCCGATTATGATCCATTGGTTTCATCTACATGCTCTGCTGTTTTTCACAAGTTTGAGCCTGTAGATATTATTTCTACTCGCAATTTTAAACAAGTTTTTATGTTATTGGTACAAGTATCCTGGCTATAATAAATTGTTGTCAGGTCACAAGCACTGTGCCAATTTATTTTGAACATCCATTAAAAAATCTTTATTTTTCTTTATTATCTTTGTACAGCACATTGGGCAACAGTTGTATTAATTGTGCTTTATAAAAGAAAGAAAGAAAGAAAGAAAGAAAGAAAGAAAGAAAGAAAGAAAGAAAGAAAGAAAGAAAGAAAGAAAGAAAGAAAGAAAGAAAGAAAGAAAGAAAGAAAGAAAGAAAGAAAGAAAGAAAGAAAGAAAGAAAGAAAGAAAGAAAGAAAGAAAGAAAAATCCAAAAGTAAACACTTACTACTAACAAGGCTGTCAACGTATTTGTCAGTGTATTGCATCTATTACATGTTCGTCATTATTTACAGTTTGCCCTATAACAAGAAGTAATTAAAACATACAGGAACGGGTCAGGCAGTCCATTGTTCAATTGGAATCAGATTTAATGTATGTGCCCTGGGTTGCATATTAGAATAAGCTCAGTATCCCCCATTGTCCTTTGGTCCCTTTATGCTGAGGAGCTTGATTTTATTCTTCCACTAAGCTGCTTCATGGCTTACATGCCCCACTGCACTGGTATTTACTCATTGCTTCTTTGTCTGGAGAATTTCTCTATTAGAATCCACATTTATGAGAAAGAGAAAAAATCAATATGCAGCAGTTCTTGTGGGTCAGAGGCCTGGGCTTACAATGCCACTTTATCACACAACCACACAGCCCGGATACTTAAAGCAGACTACCGCCTCTCTCAGGGCAGTGAGAGAGCACCTATGGTGGGCCAAATCATCAAGGCCCAACACCCCTCCCACCATCCCGAAGGAGCTCTCAGAACAATGTGTATTATCTTGCCTGTCCTAATAAACCCGATAAAAACACAAACACCCAATAGACCTGTGTCATATGTCACACTAAAGCAAGCTAAAGCCACACTGTTAACCAATAGCAGCCTAAAATGACACCTCAGCATCTCTCCTGGGAAAAGAGTAGCATTCTATTACAAAGACAACATAATACTTATGTCGACGCTCTTTCTATCCTTCAGTCTATCTGTTGTCTTTCCACCATCCATCTCTCCCACTATCTTCTCCTCTGCTTTCCCCTTCATGCTTAAAACTCCTCTCCCCTGTTGAGTAGAGTAGAATGAAAAATAATATTTTCTGTGCTCTGACACCTCATCTGTTTGTCAAGCTTTAATTTCCCAAGTTGCTGTGTGATCCGTGGGCCGCTGGCATGCTGCCGTTGTTCTTACAAAGTCAAAGCTTTTTTATATCACTGCTCACTTTTTCAATGGAAGCTAAGCTACTTTTCCCCTTTGCATGGGCTAATGCATGAACTTTATGAGGTTAAATACAGAAGATGACCCTGCAGACATTTGACTCTATCATATCTTTATCTTCCTTCCCTCTATTTGACCTTCTGATAAAAATGTATTTATTGCTAGGAGGTCTGTCAAAACACAGCCTTGTCTTTTTGATATGTCACGATCAGGACTGAGGGCTATTTCGCCTCACAGAGTGAACAGATAACAGGCAGAGTTTTGATTGTGAGGTGAGGAGTTAAGGCTGGAATACACTACATGACTTTTGCTCATTTTGCCTGATTTGTAGTCTGGAGGAGTTGATGAAAGTCAGAGGTAGTCTGCAGATTTTGGACAGTCAGACTTGACAGATTTCACAGAAAATCTTATAGTGCATTACATAATCTATCAGATGAAGGTATCTCAGTAGACAGGATGTGACACGATCATATTATTCGTATGTGCCTTGTTGCCTTCCCACCTTTGTATGTTGCCGGACGCAGCCTATATGAATCCTTCCAGTGGGAGCATTTTAGAACATATTTTGTTTACGTTTAATTCCTAGAAATTGTATGATACTGTAGCAAATTAGCTCAAAGGAATTATGAATAATTAACTATAACTCGTTATAATTAATTATAAAAATTTAGATCAGGTAATAAAATTAGCTTGATGTAGCAGAATTAATATTGCAATCAATTAACCTGTTTCTCCAGCAAACATTCAGTATTAATTGTCTATCAACTATCACAAAGGTTATTTTCATGGCCACAGAAAAAAAATAACTCTTTCTCACTGTGGGTTCAGTGCTACTTAGAGCATGTAGCTTTGATCACGTTGTTAAATGGACTTTTGTTTTGCAAGCAGAATCAACATGAATGTGCAAAAAGTTGGTAACACTTTAATTTAGGGTCCAATTCTCACTATGAACTAGTTGCTAATTAGCATGCATATTACTAGGATATTGGCTGTTTATTAGTACTTATAAAGCATAAATTATGTTAAATTCATTATTCTGCATGACCATATTCTACATCCCTTAATCCTACCCCACACCTAAACTTAACAACTATCTTACTAACTATTAATAAGCAGTAATTAGGAGTTTACTGAGGCAAAAGTTAATTGTTAGTTAATTGTGAGAATTGGACCCTAAACTAAAGTGTGACCAAAAAGTTGTATTCAACTAAATGACAAACACATAACTACACTGTAAAAACTAAAGGTGCCTCAAATATCCTGTCGGATACTCAAGGATCTTCAAAATTTTATTTAAGTGCCTCAAAGCTCTTTCTCCTATAGGGTTACTGGGGGAGCATTGACAATCTTTGCGGTTCTTGCTGGAACTTATGGGATCCTCTAAGCACTTTGTATTCAGTTGTGAGGTTCTGGAGTCACCTTTTCATTACCATGAGACCTCGAAGTGCTTTGAGGGAAATTAGAGGAACTCGAATTCTATATAAGGGTTATTGTAAGATCTTTTAACATTTAAGGTTCCTGGAAGATCTATTATGTTAAAGCCAGCATCTGGAGGAACCGGTTCTGTGAGGCCAGAATAATATTATTATTATCATTATTAGGCTAAAGGCCTACTTAAGTTTTATTCAGTATACATAGGCTTACATTTATTTAGTATAGGCCTATTTTATTGATTAATTTAAACCTTAAACAACAACAACACTAAATAATAATAATAATAATAATAATATGAAGAAGAAGAAGCAGGAGGAGAAATGTTTTATTCTGTTACAAAACTGCTGCTATTCCTCTGCTGTCATCGCTTCAAAACTTTCGCCGTTTGTTCGGCTCTCCATTACAAGGTTTGTAAACTCGCCAAAGAAATATAAATACAGAGTCTACTCACTATTCAAACACATATATAAACTAAATGTATTATACATTACTACGTTTTTACAGTGTTTACCACTCGTTTATTGCATAGAATGTGGTCTGAAGGTTTTAGCCACGATGCTAACTGATCTAATGCACTATGCCACAAATGGAAATCATTGACTTATTGTCTTAGATTTTTTTAGTCATTCGATTCAATGTGTTGTGTACAACTGTGTCTTCAAATTGCTGATATAACTAATTTAGCTCTGATTCCTGCTGTCTCATTGGCGTTAGTTGTGAATAAGGTCTGTTTTAGTTGTTAGTTTGGTCTGTTTTTGTTTACTTACTACAGGTGCCCTCATTCTCTCAAATACCATTTTAAAGCTCTTTACTGGCCAATAAATATTATGTTGTGAATGGATCTAATCAGCTTTGTTCACTTGTTTCCCCAGAACAACCAGTACATTTCTAAAATAATCTGAAATTTTCAGAGGCAACATTGAATTACAGTAAATTACCTGCACCACATGCAAGTACTTTATTACTATGAACTTTTCTGTGTGAAATTGTATTGTTTGACTGTGTACTTGTGTTTTTTAATCAGTTAGGTGTTGTTTAATCAGATTTTTAAGATCTTTTCTGGGACATTTTTGGAGCTTAACAGAATATTTATCCATTTTTACATAAATTGTTGCATTGAATTGGACTAGGCAAGTGTATAAGAATGGTTTCATTAATGATTTACACTTTTTTTTTCTGCTTGTGTTTCTTGCAGTGAAAGCGAACGGTGACTGGGGTTGCATTATGCCTGAGATCTGCTTTTGGGTTCCACAGACAGAAAGTTAAACAGGTTTGAAATGTCACAAGGCTGAGGAAACTTTAATAACTTTAATAATGACTTTAATAACATTACTAACATTACATTTTGTTCTTTGCATGGACCTCGGTAAGCTGAAATACAAGTTTAAACTAGAATAAAAATCCTCCTGTAGACCTGAAAATCAATGAAGTGCCTGGACCAGAAAAGAGGAAAAACAAACGGAAAATGAAGCTGCTGCACTTTTTCACTTTTCTAACTCGTTAAGTACCTCACATGTCCCTTGTGAAGATTTTATTATTGATTGATTTTTGTGTTGCAGCGAGTAAAGGTGCGGTCACTTTTGTGAATTTGTGAAATTACACAGGCAAAAAGGTCTATTGACCATTGTCAGCAGTGTAGCGATGTAATGTATGAAGCACAGCTCACACAGGAGTCACTTTCAAGCAGCTTTCTGTTGGTCAAATCCAGCGAATTCCAGTGACCACCTTGGTCCCATAGTGAAATTTTTGACCACTGTTGAGCATTATGAGCACTTATGAGCACTGTTGTTTCAAGTCACACATTTAAGCTTTTCAAAAGCCATAGTGTACATTACAGTCTCCAGTCTCACGGCATCCCAGACTTATGATTCAAAATAGCTAAAAAACTAACCATCTGAGATTTCGGTATAGAGATAAAGGTTAGGATCATAACTTTCAAGAATATTACAGCACAATGAGTGCATATTAGCACTGTTTGCAGAGCCGGATTAACGCAAAGGCAAACTAGGCACGTGCCTAGGGCCCGATTGGCGGGATGGGGCCCAGACAGAGGGACCAAAAAAAAAAAAAAAAGTCCTATCTACAATTTATTTCAATATTTATTAGTTAACTAAAAATAGTGACGATGTTTATCTTAACCATAGACTGTTACATTACTGCAGTTAAACCAATGAATGTGTCCGTTACAAAGCGGGTGCCGGCTTCTGAAAGTACAGGTATGTGTAACGAACGCATCCATCAGGTGCTGCGAGGCAAAAGCCTAATAAGCACACAAAGAAGCACTGCTCAAAATGCAGGTGTGTGAGTTGTCGTCATCTATTTTGGAGTGATTGCAATGTATTCTAAATATAAACTTGTACTGTAGATCAGCGTCATTTCTGGAAAAATCATTCACCGCTTTATTACGAGTTTAAAAGAGCGCGAGCGTCATTAACGTGCCCAGACGCGACGCTTTGAATTTGCGCGTACAATGAATAACATAGCTGACTAGTAAAAAAGCTACAAAATTAAAAGACAAGACGTCTGTATTCTAAGTTATAAAGCCAACACACTACAATATTTTTAAATGTTTCAAATAAAGGATCTCATATCTATGGGTCTATCTTCTAAATTCTGCTGCTGATTAGATTCCTGACATTACGCCAATAATATCAGTTTATATATTTTTTTTCTGCTCAGTAGCGATCGTGTTTTTCTCTTCCACTTGATTTGTGTATAACATATTTAAGGTAGCAATGCAATATAAAGCACATATGCTCATCTACTGAAGTGTGATTCTGGAACTGTGAATAAATTGAATAAAACAGCAAAATAACAACAACAACAACAATAACATCTTCATTAAACAAAAAAGAGATTACCTTAGATAAAGTTTGATTAATATGTACATACAGTACCGGTAAAAGTCTGGACCCATTACTATTTTTAATGTTTTTGATTATTATGCTCTACAAGCCTGCATTTATTTGATTAAAAATACAGAAAAAAAAGAAACAGGAATATTCAGCAAGGATGTGTTAAATATATAAAAAGTGATAGTGAAGACTTTTTTAAAACAACTTTTTAATAATCAAAAATCCTGAAAAAAAGTATCACAGGTTATAAAATAAATATTAAGCACCATTTCTAACATTTGATAATAAATCAGAATATTATAAAGTTTTCTGAAGGATCACGTGACACTAAATTCAGCTTTGCATCACAGAAATATAACGTATAGTAAAATAGAAAACAATTATTTTAAATTTTAATAATATTTCACTATATTATTTTTTCTGTATTTTTGATCAAATAAATCCAGGCGTGATGAGCATAAGAGACTTCTTTCAAAAACATTAAAAATAGTAATGTGTCCAAACTTATGTAGTACTGTGTAAGTAAAAATATACTGCTTTTAAAATTAAATGTTGTATAAAAAGGTTAGGAATCATATTTGTTTCAAGTGTTTTTTTATTGGGGGTGGGGGGCCTCCAACATGAATTTTGCCTAGGGCCTCCTAATGTCTAGAACCGGCCCTGACTGTTTGTTGTTTGTTTTTGGCATCTTATAGGGCTTTTGGACTTGAAACAAGACGTCAGACTTAACAAGCGGACTGAAACACAAATGTTTTAAAATTAAGTGAAGAAAGACATTTTTAATTAGTCAAAATTAAAAAAAATTACTTTGATTTATTACATGGAACATATGTGTTTCCATGCATTTTGTCGAGATGTCTTTTCTTGTGTAGCCTATTATATATACATGGTTGATTATTCATGTTGCTTATGTATTAAACTTTTTGTGTGTGTGTGTGTGTGTGTGTGTGTGTGTGTGTGTGTGTGTGTGTGTGTGTGTGTGTGTGTGTGTGTGTGTGTGTGTGTGTGTGTGTGTGTATTCATTGATATTAATCTATTGCTAGTTTTTTTTTCCCCAAGTGCATGGAAGTGTATGTATTAAAATGGATCTAAAATATGTAATAAACAATTCTTATTTTGTATTTGGTTCAGTTTGTTTATTATAATAGAAGTTAATGGTAACCATAGTAACAACATAAAATTAATTTAAAAAAAAAAATAATTTGGTTCCTGGAGGCACCCAAAGCGGTTTCACAGTGCCTTTTATAAGAGTTCCTCAGGAAACCTGTGTGGTTCCTCAGAGAACCGGCCCTTTTTAAAGGGTGCCTAGAGGATCTACAGACGGTTCCGCCGGTGTGGCAAAGTGAAGACCCCCAAAAGGTTCCTCCAGGCACCTTTTATTTTTACAGTGTATTCTAAAGAAACACATTCACACAATCATGCATACATGGGTAAAATGGAAAGTGAAAGTGAATGAATAAAATGGAAACAGAAACAAGGGAATGACGCTATGGAAACATGAGAGTCAGTTAACCATCTGAACTGCCATCAGTTTCTTAATTAAAATCACCTTGGGAAGGGGTCAACAGCTTACACTAAACCTGTTTAGTTAGTTAACTTTAAAATACTTGCACAATTCCGTAGCCATGGAATGAGCATCTAGATATGCAGTCTCATAAGAAAGTCTTGGTGGTTCAGTCAGGTTCTTTCGGGTTGAGTGAAGAAGAATTTTGATCTTCATCGATGTTAGTTTGACTTAGTTGTTAGTGACAGAGTTCTCTCTCCCAGGCGTAACGTTGCAGCTTGTTGTTGAGGACCCGCCAAAATACTTACCGGGAAGGTCCTGTGGCATCACAGTCGGAACGGATGTCTCCAGTTTTTTTTTTTAATGAAAAGCAACAAGAAGAGAGGCAGGGTCACTGAGATGATGCCTGTTTAACATCTGCAGCAGAGGTCACACCTCTCGAGTTTGGCTTGACCAATGAAAAGGGTGTTATTTCAGGCAAGAGAAGTTACTTTGTTTTTTTTCTGTTGTTTGCATTTACATGATCAGAGTGGGCTGGCAGTTTTGTGTCTCTTTATACTCTGATTACTATAACAAACATACAATGTACGTTATGTGGAGGTGATATACACCAATGGGTAGAGAGTTAAATAAGGATTAATTTGACATAAAGCATGATACCAATAAGTTTACATTATCTTAGTTCTATAATAAGGCATGCATAAAACAGAATACGATATAAAAGACAATATACAAAACAGTAATAATACACACAATGTCCCAGGGATGTGCATGTTCATTCATAGACAGGTTTGTCTATAAATTATTGGAGAGAAGTCCTTTTTGTACGGGCCTCTATGTGTCTGTTTCAAAAGGGAGAGCAGACTCTCTCTCTACATTGCTTTAGGTCATAAAGCGTGATCAGGTCATCTTTGCTGATTTGTCTTTGTTGCCATGGTTGTTGGGTGAGGGGTGCGTCTGTGTGTCTGATCAATCCAGCCGCTACAATACCTAGTAAAATCAGTTCCAATTTTAAAAGTTGTGTAGGAAACAGAAAGACAAATCATTTTATTTTAGCCCCTGACTAATGTCGTCATCAAGATTGTCTTGGTTACATAACCCTCGCCTGTGAATAGTTCCCTGTCAGACATCCGTTTATCTGTTGGAGAAATATTCACAATGGCGGGCGAGTAGAATGGACAACGTGTTGTGTCATGCGTTGCTCGCACACACAAACACAAACTCTAATGCTGTTATCTGGTCTGTTACATGTATTACCTGTGACTTAAATATGAACAAAACTAATTCTAAAAAATTCCACAGAACCTGGGAGATGCATGGGTTTTTATAAGAATATAATATAAGAATATATTATAAGAATTTGATGTCAAACTCAAAAATCATAACTGAGTCATAATTTCAGCTAGTAAACAGCTGAGAATGAAAATAGCAGTTATCAGATGACCCATTCTGCTAGATGACCACCTAGTCACATAATTATATACAGTATACATATATACATATATATATATATATATATATATATATATATATATATATATATATATATATATATATATATATATATATATATATATATATATTGAGTTTGGGGACCAGCATGTAATTTCTAATATTCTACTAAAATCTGGATTACAGTCTCAAATATTATTCAGTAATTAAGAGCCATTCTCCATTTTGAACAATACATTAATAATTAATGAATTACGAGAAATCCAACAAGTTAGTACATTTGAATTCATATGAAGTGCTCATGAATTTTACATTGATATTTCTTTTCCTCTGCCCATAGTAATAGGACCCTCTGCCAAATTCAATTTGAAATGCATAGAATTGGAAATAAATGACACAATTTGGAATTTGGTGAAATGACATTTTGCTCTTAAAGGATTTGCATATGTCCCACATATAGGCTAAATTTAAACATACAGAAAGATTAAATTACATGATTTAAAAAAAAAAGTGGCAAAAATTTCTGCCATGATATAATTTCTTTCTCTCTCTCTCTCTCTCTCTCTCTCTCTCTCTCTCTCTCTCTCTCTCTCTCTCTCTCTCTCTCTCTCTCTATTCAACAGTAATGAATGTATCTATAAAAATGCTGATAGAATTCTCAAACATTCCTTTCCATGACACTGAGATTTCACTTTCTCTTTCTCTCTCTACTATACTGTGTCAAGCAGAGGGATTGATGTTCTCTTGGGGGAGACTGATCCCTGTCCAACCCTGACTCAGAGGGGCCATTAATGCGATCCATTGCCCTCCATTACTCACCTGCCCATAGGGGCTGATGGAGGTACTTTAGCCTCAGGTTTCACAGGTAGCCCTATACATACTTCTGGAAAACACCACAAAGCGAGAGTGGTCTAAAAGGGGGAACTTTCAATGACATGAGACCAGTTTCGACTGTTGAGGGTCCTGTGCCAAGCAGAGAAGAGTGAGTATATAGATGACGGAGATCCATGACAATAAGTAAAAATGTGAATTTTTCATCTGGTTGATTTCCTGATGTCCCTCTACTTCTGAGTGTCATATGTTCTCTGTGTTTGTCCTTAGATTGTATTCAGGCATGAAAACTCCTCACCTTTCGGCGAAATTCGCCGTTTTAAAACCTAAAGGGTCACCTACGTGATTTGTGCAGATCCGATGAGAAAATATTGAATGGGGGGGGGGGGGGTCGAGGTCGAGGCCAGCATTTATCCCCTATAAAGTTACCATAAACTTCGCAGCTTTAAAAAACAATCATCATTCCTAATGCCGAAACATGACAGCCAATACGAGTCAGAGTAACGGGCAGAAATGTTTTCAAAGTCTTTTACACCGCGAGTCTGACAACTGGACACACTGCCGAACATAGAACCGCACGTCGGAAAGCAAGCCTGAGGTAAGTTAGCTTACAATGTTAACTGTCCTGTCAGATACAGACAGCGATGTTGCCAATGTCATTATTTTTACATTTTGACATAGAAGTGGGCGAGATAATATCGCGAGCGGGCGCGGGCGCCGTGAGCGCTGAGCGAGCAGGAAACAAGTAACAGTTAGTGCAGTGTTATTCATTGCGCGGCTCGCGAGCCTCAAGTGGCTCGCCAAGCTTTAATTTGTGGCTCGCATGGCGGTAAATAATACGGTGATATGATAATGCATTCACTAGAGATATTTCATAAAAACATTAATAACAAGTAGGGCTTTAACATTACCCGTTAAAAACTCACAGTGTCAGCTCTATTACAAATAATTTCGATTGGATTGAAAGGGGTGGTTTATCGAGAGAACGTGAAAAAACTTGATCGATTGAAAACCGAAACTGAAAGGACGACGTATGACGAGCTGAACGAGCTGTTCTCGTGATGAATAAAGTGTCATATAAATGAGTATCCTTTCATTCTATAATTCTCCTTTCACTCAGCATCTGTGAAGTGAAGCAGGACAGTCCTTGTTTCAGATTATCATACAGACGACTGGTTTGGGGCATTTTTAATGCGTGATAAATAGTAGTAGTAAATAGTTTTTTTTCTCTGACACCCGATGAAATGAGTAGATCAGCGGCCCATTGGTTCTTTTCTTGATTAAGTTAGTATAGAAATTAGTACAAAACTAATTATGAAAGTTTCCTTTATTTTTCAGTGCATTTGTTTTACAATATATGGCTATTACTATCATGGGATTAATATTATAACTATTATTGTAGTAGTAATGTAGACAGACACTGTAACTAAAAGAGTTTTGAATTTTTCTTTGTTTAATTTGCACCAGATTGATGAATTTAACATTTAAAAAGCACAAAATTTTCTTACGGGGGAGCATGCCCCCGAACCCCCCTAGAGTGGCAGAGGTCCACTCATCACAGTGATCCAAAAATCCTGTGAGAAACACTGGTAGCCTAATACTATGTCAATGCAGCTTACATGTTTTTTGGGGGGGGGTGTTCATCACTGTGGAGTATAGTTCAATTCTATTAATAAATGAGAAATTTGTACTAATTTCATCTGTTCATGTTAACTGTCACGCGTTACTCACTCATTACATTTATTTTTTTTTGGGGGGGGGGCTGGGGGGGGGGGCTGGGTATGCCGCCTTCTCACCTTTTTTACCCCTGACCTGTTTTCATGCCTGGTATTATACTTCATGTTACCTGTTCAGTCTGCCATCCTTGTAGTCCTTTTGTAGTTTTTAATGTTGATTAGTTCTGTGATTGTTCCCAGGTGTGTCTTGTTACCGTTGTTAGCCCTTGTCTATAAATAGCTCTTGTGTAGCCCTTGTGTTTCCTTTGTTCCTTATAAGTCATTGTTTGGTGTTTTCATGTTGATTCCTGTTGTCCATGCTTCGCATGATCCGTGTTGTTGTTTTGTTTGTATTACTAATAAACCCTTTACACATAGATCATCTCCGCCTGCATTCCTTGTTCCTTGTGTTACACCGAGCATGATGTTGAATGAATGTATAATCTATATAATGGATTTGCAGTATGAACAAAATCATATATCTTAATTTTATAATATAATATAAAATAATTGTATCATTTATTATATAATAAATAAGAATTATATAATGTATAATTGTATAAAAAAGTTATGTAATCACAGTAACAATGTACATCACAGTAGTTATTTGTGCTGCAATTTCATTTTTGAATATATATATATATATATATATATATATTATATTAATATAATATATATATATATATATATATATATATATATTATATTAATATATTAAAATCTCTAGGTATGGTGAAGGCTATGTGATGATGTGGGGCTATTTTAATTCCAGAGGCCAAGGGAACTTTATCAGGATGCATAGTATCCTAAAAAAATATATAAAAAAATACTTAAAAATAAAAATCTGCCTGCCTCTATGGGAATTTAACATAGGGGTGTACTCACTTATGCACCATGTATTTTAAGGAAGAACATTTATTTATTTACGATACATTATTCATTCACAAAGAAAATTGGTGTCCTTAAAGGTTGGATTTTTCCTAATTTTTTAAATTAAGGAATTAAGTTCAATTTCCAAAATATGATTTTTTATTCCTCTTTTTAGTCAACTTTAGCATGGGTGTATTCACTTATGCATTGCACTATATATATATATATATATATATATATATATATATATATATATATATATATATATATATATATATATATATATATATATATATATATATATTATAATATTATATATAATATATATATATATATATATATATATATATATATATATATATATATATATTATTTTTTATTTATTTTTTAAATAGTACTTTTATCCAGCAAGGATGTGTTAAATGGATCAAAAGTGACACTAAGAATGTTTACATTGTTACAAAGAAATATTTTAAAATATATTAAAATAGAAAACAGTTATTTTAAAATTGTAATCTTTAACATATTTAATATTTATTTTGCAATTTTTACTGTAATTTTTTATCCAGCTTTCATGAGTATAAGGGGATGAATTTCATTTTTTTTTTTTTACATATTACAGTCCCAGTCCTCTGAACAAAGTTTATTATATAAACATATGCCTGTCATTTTAATTGCTTATATTATTATTATTTGGAACTTGATGCACACTAAATAAAATAAAATATTATTCATAATAAATGAATGTGTGGGTTCAGTGCAAGCTTCACCTTCTATAATAGTTAATAGTTAGAATAGAGTCATCATCCAGCTCAATTCAAGTCAAGTCAAGTCAAGTATATTTGTATAGCGCTTTTCACAATACAGATTGTATCAAAGCAGCTTCACAGTATTAAATTAAAATAATACAACAAGGTTTGTTTCTAGTGGAATTTATTGATTGATAAAATAAAATTAAATATCCCCAAAATATCCCCAACTGAGCAAGCCAAAGGCAACAGTGACAAGGAACCGAAAAACTCCATCAAGTGACCTAATGGTGTCCTAAAACTCCATCAGGTGACCTAATGGAAAAAAAAAAAAAAACCTTGGGAGAACCCAGGCTCAGTCGGGGGCCAGTTCTCCTCTGGCATTTATGAACTAGAGGCCGGATTGTAGTTTGAACTGTAAGATTAAAAATATTATATGAATGCCTGGCCGAAAAGATGCGTCTTTAATCTAGTTTTAAACTGGGAGAGCGAGTCTGAGCAACGAACAATATCAGGAAGGCTATTCCAGAGTTTTGGAGCTAAATGTGAAAATGATCTCCCTCCTTTGCTTGATCTGGATATCCTATGTATGACCAACAGCCTCGAATTTATTGATCTTAAAGGGGGGGTGAAATGCTCATTTTCACTCAATCTCCTGTTAATCTTGAGTACCTATAGAGTAGTATTGCACCCTTCATATCTCCAAAAAGTCTTTAGTTTTAAAAACAAACTCCATCACTGGTGCCTTAACGCCGGGTTCTTTGGGAATCTGTGCAGGGTTGTCTTGCCCTGGCAACCAAAAACACACTTCTTTGGTGACATTGGCTTCCCAAAAGCCGGGCAGGGCGCTTTGATGGCGAACTGCTTTCGTTCTCTCGCTCTGGTCTACGGTTGCGCGCGCGCCCGCGATCTCACCGGAGAAGTGCCCTTAGGACCCATATTAGGAAATTCCGTTACATCTGACGTCACACATACCCATACTCGAAAAAAAACTTTCCGAAACTTGTGACAAACCGGAAGGACAATTTTTGGCACAGAAATACTCCTTCAAACGTGCAATTAAATTTATGAAACTTTGTCCATGTTTAGCATGGGAATCCAACTCTTTAACAGTGTAAAAAACCCCCCCTTTAAAGAGCGCGATGGATTATAGGGCGATAGAAGATCCGTTAAATAGACTGGAGCTAAGCCGTTTAGGGCTTTATAAGTCAGTAGCAATACCTTGTAAATAATACGGAACTTTATAGGTAACGTATGCAGTGATGATAAAATCGTTGTTATATGATTATATTTCCTTGATCTAGTAAGAACTCTAGCGCAGGGGTGGGCAAACTTTTTGGCTCAAGGGCCACACTGGGTTTTAAAATTTGACAGAGGGCCGGACCAGTAGGACATTATGAAACACGATCTCATGAAAGTGCGTATCTATACCACAAATTTTATTCCTCGTGCCATTTATACGCCAAAAAATTTTTTTTTGCGTGCATATGCTACACACTGTAAACCCCTTGGTTAGGATTAGGGGTGCGGAGTGCGTGCCTATTACACGCCATAAAGTGCGTATCATATGCACGTGAAAACTGCGTATCATAAGCACTACAAATACAATTCGTGGTATTCACACTTTCATGAGATCGGACTGAGCAAACACATACGTTGTGGCAACGTCTGCGCGAAATTCAACAACTGAGAGACAACATTCTAACAATACATTTTTTATGCTAGATATCCCCCATTTAGCATGTTAATTTTTAATTAGTCAGATGTTAGATAGGCTAATTATAGCCTATACTTTTTAAATATTGTTTATCCTTATTATTTAATGGGCCTAACAGTAAATTAGAAACAAAACACCTGCAAGTGTACACTTAGAAGAGTAAAAATGACAGAAGGTTACGTTAATTCAACTTTATTAAAACTGCATATGGCAATCAATTTGCACTTCCAAAAGTCATACATTTGTGGAAAAAAACGAAATAAATGAATATACAAATTTATTTTAAGAATAATAAAATAAAACATAAAAAGCAAAGGCAGATCAGAACATTTCATGAACAAAACCGGGTTCTGTAACGTTAACGTTACATGGCAGACAGGGGAGCGTAGTCGAAAGCCGGGTGATAAAGGTCGGTAAACGGAATCAGTCAGGATACATCCACAAATCCAGAGGAGCAAAGAAACTAAATAGCAGACAAATCAAAGGAAAAACTAAACAGGTGTGCAAGCGGTTTCCAAACATTTTTTTCACTGTGAGTTAGTTTCCAAAAAAGGAAAAAACATTAACGTGCAACAAGTCTATGCGCTTAAGGCGCTGTCTGTTTGGTTTCCATGGTGACGCGTCATTGCTTGTTACGTGACACACCGCAGCCACAATAGCGCTGAATGAATGATGATCTGCTTTTATGTCATTTTTCCTTTTTTACATTTGTTAGCTATGGCATGAAATATCTGATATTCTGATTGTCAAATATATGCAACGCAATATATATATATATCGCAAAGTATTGCAAGAAAAAGACTAAATGAATGCGATCCTCAGACAATTTTTTAAATACTCGACGGGCCGGATTAAACAACCTAACGGGCCGTATGTGGCCCGCGGGCCGTAGTTTGCCCACCCCTGCTCTAGCGGCTGCATTTTGGACTAACTGTAGCTTGTTTATTGAGGATGCAGGACAACCAGCTAATAAAGCATTACAGTAATCTAGTCTCGAGGTCATGAATGCATGAACTAGCTTTTCTGCATCAGAAACTGATAGGATATTACGTAGCTTAGCAATGTTTCTAAGGTGGAAAAAGGCTGTTTTTGTAACATATGAAATATGATTTTCAAAAGACAGGTTACAGTCGAGTATAACACCCAGGTCTTTTACTGTAGAGGATAAAGTAACAGGACATCCTACGATGTTAAAGTTGTATTGTAAGAGGTTTTGTGGGCGTTTTTTTGAACTGATAATATTACCTCTGTCTTGTCTGGATTTAATAAAAGAAAATTACGCTTCATCCAATCTTTTATATCTTTAACACACTCTTTTTGGATAATTCAGCGTTTTCATCCGGCCGTGATGAAATATAGATTTGAGTGTCATCAGCATAACAATGGAAACTAATTCCATGTTTCCTTATAATATTTCCAAGTGGCATCATATATATTGAGAATAATAGAGGGCCTAACACAGATCCCTGCGGCACTCCATAGTTTACTGGAGTTATGATCGATTTTTCTCCATTCAAATAGACAAAATGGTAGCGGTCTGATAAGTATGATCTGAACCAGCTTAATGCTTGTCCTTGAACACCAGTATAATTTTGTAGTCGATCTAAGAGTATTGTATGATCTATATTGTATCGAACGCAGCACTAAGATCAAGTAAAACTAGTATTGAGATACAGCCTTGGTCAGAAGCTAAAAGTAAATCATTTGTGATTTTAACGAGCGCAATTTCAGTGCTATGATGCGGCCTGAATCCAGACTGAAACTTTTCATAGATGTCATTTTCTTGCAAGAAAGTGCCCAGTTGAGCGGAAACAACTTTTTCTAGTATTTTAGACATAAATGGAAGATTTGAAATGGGTCTATAATTGGCTAGATTATTATGATCTAATTGTGGTTTCTTAATGAGAGGTTTTATAACTGCCAGTTTAAATGTTCTTGGAACATGACCTAAAGATAAAGACGAGTTAATAATATTGAGGAGAGGCTCTTCCACTACAGGTAACACTTCTTTCAATAGTTTAGTTGGTATAGGATCTAATAAACATGTTGTTGTTTTGTTTTACCATGGTGCTTTAATTTTCTCTCTGACCTTTTTTAATCTAATGGGTGCAACAATATCCAGTGTTCCAAAGAGAATGGTGCTCATAGTGCTAGTTAGTTCTTCTAATTTATCTGTTTGTTTGGGTTCAGGCAGCAGCTGAGACAGATTAGATAAGCAATTTGAGAAATTATCTATGGTGGATTCAATTCAGTTCAAATATTGTTCTCACCTGATAGTGTCAGTGCAGTTAAATCAATAATATTGCTGAATATCAATTGTCTTTTAACCTGTTAACCGTTGCCAGAGCGCGGGCGCACTGAAGCGGTTTTATTTATATATAGTTCAAAGTTACTATCAGATTTAATGTTATACCTTGACAAACTATACATCATTAAAAAGATATAAGACTCAAGTTTCAGAATTTGACCACTATTGTATTCTGAGAAACTTATAGCGACAGTTATTTCTTAATTTGTGTCAGGAGTTATGAAATGAAAAAATTAGTCGATACCTTTGATATGAATTATGCGCGTCAGCCGTTTTCATTCATAAAAAAACTCCCGTGCCGTCGTCATGACAGCGATACACAAAACAACGTCCTTCTAGGCTTTAGCTCAAAAATGTGCAGATTTGGAGAAATATTGATATATTCTCATAGGTTTACATCAGATTTCTATAGACAGGAATAATATTTATTGAATTTATACCCAAATGCGTCGATGTAATCATTATGAGCGTTTGCATACTGTTAATGTGTTTTCAATTCATACCAATAGCCTGAGGGCGCCCTCGCCGCCCTGTGCACAGTATTAGAACATGAAGAAGTGCCATAATCATGTGACAATCCAGGAAGCCTCGAACACACACACAGCTAACAAGAGATCGCGCTGTAACTATGGCTGTAACATGCAGATACAGACATTTTGAAGACAATAAACATGTTTGCTATGATATTTGAGTTACCTGTGTTTTTCAATCCATGCCAGGTATTTCCATAATAATAGATTATATTTATAATGTAATGCTAATCTATATAGAATCGTTGTGCAGAACACTATCCAATAGTATATTTTCTGTCTGATTTTTTATCTGAAGCCAAATTAGATCACAGAAAATTATTTAAAATACTCGATTTGCTTTATAAAGTAAGTTTATAAGCACAAACATGGTATTAATCTCATAAATTGTCGTGTATTGATGGTGTGCTAAGCTAACATGCTAGCTAGCCCTAGGTGCACCTGCCACCTAGAAGTTATATTTTTATTATTTTTTGAATGCTTACTGAAATGTTTCTTTATTCAAGAAATGCATTAGATACAGTTTAAAATGTAAGGGTGACGGTGAACTTTGAGAAAAGAAATTAGTGACTGAAACCATATGAATAGCCTGTGAATAGCCAGTCGTTAGTAACTATAATGCAGACAAAAGAAATGCATATTTAGAGCCATAACCAGGCTGGAGAGGTGTGAATGTGTGCAGGGGGAGACTGAGACTGAATGGGGCTCGTTTGCACCACAAAACAATAAAGACAATATACTGGATAGATGGTTAGAAGATGGCAATAAACATCAGAAGCATCTTAGCGTCAAATCAAAATAAAGTCACATGACATGGTCTTGAAAAACATTTCACTAAATACAGAGTTTTGGACTTATTATCTTAAGATTTTAAACATAAAATGTTTAGACATGTGGCATTAGCTGTAGTGCATTTCTAGATTGCTCCAGTGCCAACTTCAATTTTATTTTCATGAGGATATTTCATACAAAATAATTTCTAATAACTTTACAAAACTTTGAAGCTATTTATAACATTTTTTGTCATTATGACAATAATTAATTCTACATTTACAATAAACTTCCAGGTGTCAGCTTTCAAATGAGATCATACTTGTGCTTTTAGTACAAAGGGTTCATGAACTGTATCTGTTTCAGTTTGGGTATGTCATTTCTTGGGATTTTTCAAAAGTGGGGTTGCAGCTTAACAGGTTAAACCCTACACTGGTTACACTGGAAGTGTTCTTATTTGAGACAGTTATTGTGTTCTGTTTTATAAAATCACACCACAGACCATACATCATTATCAACGGCATACACTACCAGCTGTCTTGTACAGTATGTGGTCACCTAACCCAAATCTATAAAGGCATGAGATAAATGTGTGAGAAAGTCTTTGGAAAGATAATAAACGTTGTGCTGTTTGAAATGCTAATCTGAACCCAAATGTGTTGATATAGTAATTACTTCAGAGGGTCACACTAAGAGGGCAAATAAGAGATGAGACAGATAGGAGAGAGGCAGAAATCTTCCATCAGAAAGCTTCAGGAGTGATTCAGTAATGATACCCTCAGAGGGTGCACATGATTCTAATGAGTAAAATGTAAATGATGCTTCTAAATTAGCAGGGAAATATCAGAAAAGGCTTACAGGAAAGCCACAGTGGCAGGCATTTTTTTTTCCTTCCTCATCTCTCCTTCATTCTGCCCCTTCATTCTCTCTCTCTCCATCTCTCTCTCCCTCCCTGAAGATGTATTGATGCTGCTATCTCAAGGGAATTATTTTATCAAAGCCACTTTCATCCCTCTCTCCTAACAAAACTGCTGAGTATCACATTGAATTCTTAGTGTTCCAGACACATTGTTTTGAACGTGTGGGGGTACAGTGACCCTGGAGGGCACAACAAAACAACATTAGAGAAGCAAACAAACGTTGACAACGTCGCAACATTAACCTGCAATAAAGACTTAACGAAAAAGAAACACTTCTGAAAATGCTCCATTTCAGTAAACAATCATAGCCTATGCAGCATTGAGTGATAACAGAATAGCACTAGAACACAGAGTTAATATAATTTAAACATTAGCATTTTAAGTAAAAAAAAAAAAAAGTCAATAACACTTTATATTAACTTTCATTAATAAATCATTAACAAACACTATATAATGCTTAACAGATCATTAGTTAATATATATTCACATAGCTAGAAATATGTGATAATGTGCTTGTTAATGTTTACTAATGAACTTATTAAACATTACATGATCATTAACATCTTTATTGAATGTAAATTGAAATGCTAATGTCATAAAACTTTCAAATGTCATTAAACTTTCAATTCATATGATCATGCACTTTTTACACTATTAAAAACTTCATTAACAAATCATTAACAAACATTATATAATGCTTTCTGGATCATTGGTTAATATATATTCAAATAGCTATGAGATAACTGTCACGGGTGCACCGGTCCTCCCTCACTGCTTTACTCCCTACATACATGTTTTTACATTGTATTTATATTTAAAAAATACCTATATGCAATTACAGCTGTAATTAATTTCTGTAATGACGTCTATAATTACACTGTTGACCCTTCCTTTACACATAAATCCTTAAACCTAACACACACTAAACATGTCACTAAACCCTCACCCCTTATCCCACCTCAATAGCAGCACAAGTGTTCTGCAATGCAACATGAAGTCAGTAACACTGTACTTACATTTTCTTAATGTTTTAATTAGAATGTAATATTAAACTTTTTTTTCACTGACCGTATGAATAGGCACAATTGTTTTTTTTTTTGTTTTTTTTTTTTTTTTTGCTATCATATTTCAACCCAGTCTCACGGCAGTTCGTGACATAGTCACGAAATTTAATCTATTGATTCGTGTTCGTGGACACGATTTTCCCCATTTTTTCGTGTCACTCAGCACGACTTTCAATCTAATGTATTTCAATGGGACGTATTTTTCGTGCCTGCACCACGTTTTTCTTTCGAGAGCACAGTATTGTTTTTTTTCTCAATTGTTATTCATTTTGCAAACTTTAAGAGCTACATTACTCAATATTTAATCAATAGATTTTAATCCTCGTTTTTATTGCTTTATATTCGGTAGGCTACTCAACATTAATCTATTTATTCGTGTCCAAGGGCACAAATATCCTTATTTTTTTCGTGTCACTCAGCACGACATTCAATGTATTTCAATGGGACGTATTTTTCGTGCTTGCACGTCTTTCTTTCGAGAACACACTATTTTTTTTCTCAAATGTTTGGCTATTCCTTTTGCAAAATTTAAGGGCTACATTGCTCAACATTTAATCAGGAGATTTTAATCCTCGTTGTATTGTAGCCTATTCGGTAGGCTACTCAACACGAATTTATTCGTGTCCAAAGGCACGAATTTCATTTTTTTCGTGTCACTCAGCACGACTTTCAATCTAATGTATTTCAATGGGGCGTATTTTTCGTGCTTGCACCACGTTTTTCTTTCGAGAGTTGTTTTTTCTCAATTGGTATTCATTTTGCCAACTTTAAGGGCTACATTACACAACATTTAATCAGGAGATTTTAATCCTTGTTTTTATTGCTTTATATTCGGTATAGGCTACTCAACATGAATCTATTTATTAGTGTCCATGGGCTCAAATTTTCTTCTTTTTTTCGTGTCATTCAGCACGACTTTCAATCCAATGTATTTCAATGGGACGTATTTTTCGTGCCTGCACCACGTTTTTTTTTCGAGAGCACCGTATTGTTTTTTCTCAATTGTTATTAATTTTGCAGACTTTAAGGGCTACATTACACAACATTTAATCAGGTGATTTTAATCCTCGTTTTTATTGCTTTATATTCGGTATAGGCTACTCAACATGAATCTATTGATTCGTGTTCATAGGCACGAATTTCCTTCTTTTTTTCGTGTCACTCAGCACGACTTTCAATCTAATGTATTTCAATGGGACGTATTTTTCGTGCCTGCACCACGTTTTTTTTCGAGAGCACGGTAGGCTATTGTTTTTTCTCAATTGTTATTAATTTTGCAGACTTTAAGGGCTACATTACTCAACATTTAATCAGGTGATTTCAATCCTCGTTTTTATTACTTTATATTCGGTATAGGCTACTCAACACAAATTGATTCGTGTCCATGGGCACGAATTTCCTTCCTTTTTTCGTGTCACTCAGCACGACTTTCAATCTAATGTATTTCAATGGGACGTCTTTTTCGTGCCTGCACCACGTTTTTCTTTCGAAACACAGTATTGTTATTTTTATTTTTTTTTGTGATTCATTTAGAAAACTTTAGGGGCTACTTTGCCCATCATTTAATCAGGAGATTTTAATCCTTGTTTTATTGCTTTTTAAATTATAATCGGTAGGCTACTCAACATTGTAAACCATCGTCAGTGCTTCCTTACATTAAAAAAATATGTATATTATTCCTGAATGCGAGTGCAAAGTTGAGTTACGGCTATTGCTTCTAAATATTCCTGTTTCTTTGCTGAAAAATACCGGTTTTCCATCGGTTTGGCGTGTCAAATCTAACAGTAACTACATTTCCCACGAGCCTTATCGACCGTTACTATGGTGATGACGACAGATAAAACTGAGGACCCGCCACCGATTCTCTTTTAATGATATCCTCATCTTTTTTCAACACACACGCGAAAGTGTGCTTGATAATTCAACAATACTATGTGTTATGGCCATCAGTTTTATTTGTTTCCAGTATTACCCATGATCATCAGCTTCCGTTGCTATGGAGACGGAGCCAGCCCGCCCTGTAATTGGGTGATTTCTTCAGTGATTTCTCATTGCGCTCAAACCACTTTCCAGGTAAGTTGCTAGGCTCATTCGTACGTAACGATCACGTTTTGCTATAAATAATTGATGCATTTGCCATATTAGATTCACATGATTTACACGTTAGGGCAACGAATTAAAGCCCGTCCAAGGTTTGCTCATTATCAGAAAAAAATCCTGTGAAATTAGGCTTGCTAAATGGATAGCCAACTTCAACATGCTAACTCTAACGTTAGTTATCTAAAATATGTAATTTTCTCTCGATCATCGTGGTTCACCCACAGTGTCACTGTAATGTGTCAGTAATAACAATATTATCACTTGGTCTAAACTTATACTGCACATAACGCTGCCTTTTAATCTGGGATGTCGAACCCCAGGCACATGTTACGCGCGCGCGCCTTTAAAAAAAAATTACGCGCACAGGAAATAGGAGCAACGTGAATCTGTATTTATTTATTTTAAGTATTTATAAGAAAATGGGAATCACTCACTATTAGGGTCATTAATAGGGTACATAAACACTACATAATCAACATTTTCTGTTGTTCTCCATGCAGATCCTGTCAAACACATCACCTGTCCGAACCTATAGCCACACCTGATTTCAAAACCCAAAGGCACTTTTAAGAGCCAACCTCAATCTCTTCTTTATTTTCTATATCTCACATTCTCTCTGTTCTCAATATCTATATTTCTCTCTCCATCTATCTCACAGTCTTTATCTATTGCTCGTTCTTTTCTCTCTGTCTGTCTTTGTCTACTTGTCTCTTATCCATCTTTGTCTGTCTGTCTGTCTGTCTGTATCTGACTGTTATAATGCCGGGGGGGTCTACAAAAAAGAACTGCCCTTTTTGTCAGGGCATTTTATTTTGTGCACAAAAGGTCTGTTCACACTGTAAAAAGGAGCAACCTCAGAAGCAGCGCCTCAAGAAGAAGCTTCAGAGGTTTGATGAGAAGCGAGATGAATGGGTGGTTGGTCGTAAGAAAAACCACAACATTGCATCCATCAAGGATGAAGCCAATATCCTGGTACGTACAATTTCATACATGACATTAAACTTTCCAGATCATCTAGGAAGTACATTCAGTGGTACCATTTGTTATTAAGTGAGCATGCCAGCGCAAGGTCAGAAAGACAGTATTTTTTGCCAATATAGATAAAGTTAAATTATTTTTTTCTAATGATACTTTGTCCTCCCTGTGTCATCAGAACTAATTTAAAAGTACAATTTAACTATCAAATTTGAAGGTAGATGTAATTGTGATTTTTAGTTTTTATTTTAGTGGTAGGCTAATACCCTAAAGTAAACACATCTTCACCATAACACATCACAGACCTTAATGATCTACCAGAGCAAAATTTGAACACACAGCAAATATAATTGATACTCAGGAATTCTTGAGTTCATAACAAATACAGGCATGTATTGTGACAGAATTGCAATATAATAATCAAACTTTCTTATCGAGTGGATGAGAAATAACAAATGAACTGCATTCATACTGTACTACTCAAAACAACAATGTGCACGTGTCAACTGTAAATATGTGCAGCATTCACCCATTTGGTCATGTTATCACTAAGGTTCTGCCTTTTTAAAATAAATCTTTAGATTGTCATTGTCCAGTTGCACAATGGCTACATAATCTTATCAACGTAGGTGCAAAACCCAAGCTCCTAATATTACAAAAAGTTATATTTTAACCTTATTTTCTATATATATTTGTTTTTTTTGCTTCTACTGTATGAGCCTTCCTGTTTGCACATACTTGGTTTTACAAAAGCAAAACTCACTATTAGGTTAAAAATCCTGAATGGCAGTAACCTGGATGCTGTCATTAATAATGTTATATTTTCTTAATAATTAATATTCCTAGTTATTTTTTATGTTGTTTTTCTATTTCATTAAACAGCAAAAATACACAATGTTGTCATTGCAGCTTGAGAAACTCCATGCCATTGGATACAAGCCAGTTCTGCTTCTTGGAAAGGAGAACAAAAAAAAAGAAATGAAGTGTGAAATATTAACCCCTCGCTGCACCCTCTCCGCCTATGCCCAGGACTACCTTCAGAAGATAGGTTCATTTTATGAATACCTTTGTGAAGGTGAGATGCATGCACTGTATCTTAAAGTCACAGTTCACAATTTGTGTTGAGAGCGCAAAAGATTTTATTATCTTAAAGGAGATTTAACATTGAGCTTAATTTTTTGTAAATCACAAAAATCTGGACATACTAATTGAACACATGAAATTCGCAAAGACACGTTTTGGTTACTGGGTCAATGAATTAAATGATAATATATATATATATATATATATATATATATATATATATATATATATATATATATATATATATATATATATATATATATATATATATATATATATATATATATATATATATATATATCAATAAAACAATATCAAGGACGGCGCTAAAATGTAGAGCATTACCAGAAATAACACAAAGAAAAAGAAAACAATCAAATGTTGGCTGGATACACCAAAAACTTACACTGCTACTAACTTTGAGGCATAACCCAGACTGTAAACAAACATTATACTTGTCATTTTTTGAATAGATATTATGAGCAGTTTGGGTTTTATTTTCCCGACTTAAAGATATATTGTATTGGTTATAGTCATTGGAAATCAATCAAATATATTGCAGATATCTAATACATCCAGTTGACACTCAATAGTTCTCCTGCAATCAAAAGTGCCTTCAAATCTGGTTGGGCAAAATTTGGACTAGGCCTATATGATTCAAACAGATTAAAACTTAAAACAGGTACAGATCAAGCTTATGGTTAACCTCTATGTTTTAAATAAGCAAAACACAACACTTGTTTAACTTGCACAGGTTGGACCCAGGATTCCAGTGGCAATGATGATCAGCTGATTACGCTGCATCTCACACCCTGTGACCCATTGGAGAACAAGCAACCGGAAGAAGGTGAGCAGGCGAGCCCCGTGGAGGGGCAGGTGGATCAGGCGAGCCCCGTGGAGGGGCAGGTGGAGCAGGCGAGCCCCGTGGAGGGGCAGGTGGAGCAGGCGAGCCCCGTGGAGGGGCAGGTGGAGCAGGCGAGCCCCGTGGAGGGGCAGGTGGAGCAGGCGAGCCCCGTGGAGGGGCAGGTGGAGCAGGCGAGCCCCGTGGAGGGGCAGGTGGAGCAGGCGAGCCCCGTGGAGGGGCAGGTGGAGCAGGCGAGCCCCGTGGAGGGGCAGGTGGAGCAGACGAGCCCCGTGGAGGGGCAGGTGGAGCAGACGAGCCCTGTGGAGGGGCAGGTGGAGCAGACGAGCCCTGTGGAGGGGCAGGTGGAGCAGACGAGCCCTGTGGAGGGGCAGGTGGAGCAGACGAGCCCTGTGGAGCAGACGAGCCCTGTGGAGGGGCAGGTGGAGCAGACGAGCCCTGTGGAGGGGCAGGTGGAGCAGACGAGCCCAATGGAGGGGCAAGGTAATTAGAACAAATTTAAAGAGTTACAGTTTATATTTGTAAAGGCCTAAAGTGTTTGACCAATGGGTTACCTTGAATTTACTTGACTTCCAGTTTATTTCCCCCATAGAGCTTGATGCAGGTTAGGGCTCTTTTCAGCATCGACATTGCAATGTGTGCATGTGAAATAGTCACAATGCAGGATGCATGATGTCAAG
Source organism: Scardinius erythrophthalmus (assembly GCF_964197995.2). Lineage (NCBI taxonomy): Eukaryota > Metazoa > Chordata > Actinopteri > Cypriniformes > Leuciscidae > Scardinius > Scardinius erythrophthalmus. The sequence goes on from NC_138222.1 coordinate 26,516,512, forward strand.
TAGGGGAAATGAACTCAAACACACCATGCTATAACTTTTTTGCTGGTTGATAAATTAAAACTCACAAGGTTCTCATTTTCCATGGATAATCTGCTAGAAAAGTTGATCTGATATTACATAATTAGATGGTCTATCCGATTCTGTACTAGGGCTTTTGGAAGGAATTTTGTGAGTCTATTATAAATCTAAAAGTAAAAAAAAATGCTACTAATCGAATGCTGAAATTACTTGGCCAAAATTAAAGATTAAAGATATTAGGATAATTTGAATATTCAAAATAATTGGGAATGTCAGTGTCCCATGCACACTAAACTTGAAGGCAACATATCTCAATTTATCAGATTGCTATGAAATTTGATGAGCACATTTCATGCTCACAACCACACCACCATTTTCCCACCCCTTGCGTTCCTTGATCAAGTCAGCGAAGGATCAGCTCTTGTTGAAACAAATTAGGATTATCACAAACAGGATGGACATAAGCGAGAAAGTGAAACACGTGGAGTAAATGGAGCAACCTTAATTCAATCGCAATAAGACTACATGTACTTTACACCTATTAATACATGTACTGCCACACTTGTGCGACGTTGTGGTCTTTCAGTATTTTAAATAATAAGTTAAAGATTTATTTGGTATATGAGTAATTTTCTTTCTCCAAACCCATTGCTGTCTTCACAGGGTCAGCCAGGGGCACAGTTGCAAGTCGCAAAAAGAAAAAGTCAGGTATGTAAATAATGTTTGTTGGGTAATTATTGGTGGTTCTGATAACTGTTACCATAGCTCATTAGTCAAGCAGATTCTCTTAAAGGGTTAGTTCACCCAAAAATGAAAATTCTGTCAGTAATTACTCTCCCTCATGTTGTTCCAACATTCATGTTTACCTCGAAGCTAATACTCCCGCTAGCATACAATAGCCACATTAGCAGTTAGCTGCTGTTTGTTACACACAGTAGAGCAATAAAAACACAGTCTTAAGGCCCGTTCACACCAAGGATGATAACTATAAAGATAACGATAAAGATATAATTCTAAAAATCGTTCTCCATATTAAAGAATAACAGAGTTCACACCACAACTATAACGATAAAGATATGAGGAACGATATCATAGGGATCACTTTCAGAACGATTTTTTTCCAGCTGTCGAACGATAAAACACTGACAGCCAATCAGAATCCATTCTAATTTAAAGGTCTCGCGCATTTAAAATGGATCTGGATCATCCGGGCGCGCGCGTGCTTAGAATAAAAAGTCCGTTATCGGTCGCTGGTGTGGACACATATATAGTTATCTTTATCGTTATCTTTATAGTTATCGTGCTTGGTGTGAACGGGCCTTTACCGTTTCAATTGCAGGCAAGTCTCTGATTGTTGAAAATGGCCCCTTTTTCCCGAGCTTCGATGCCAACTTCGCCTGATATTGCCCCAAATTTGTGAAGGATTCCGGCGTAAAATGTTTAGTTAGCACAGACACCAAACGTTAAGCCAGTGGGAAGGGTTGTAGGAACCGCGTCATTAAAAATGAATTTAATCCACTGGTCCCTGATAGCTAGGTCCGTTCTTGGTAGAGAAAACACATTTACATGTTGATTCTGGCAGTCAACAACAGAGCAACTCACGTGTGCACTACGTTTCTGCATCTTTCGCGACTGAATTGAATATGAGGGGGTAAGGGGCAGGGCAGGCTTCCCGCGGCATAGGTCTGCGGTGTCCATATATGGTATATCCTGCCCCGTCATGACGTCAAGTCGGGGCTGAAATTAAAATCTCGTATTTGAGTGCGCGTGCACGCTTGCTGGTTGATGAATCCTGGGGTAAACAAACGCTTCACTTTTAAATATCGGCTTCCCGGCCAGTGTATAATCGTTAGGCAATCATAACATACATTGATTCTCGTGGAAAAGTGAAAATTACAGGTTATGACTCCTTTAAGATTGAGCAACTGGAGTCACTTGGACTATATTAACAATCTCTTTAATACATTTTCTGGGCCAGCAAGTTTCAATCCCTTAGTAGCCTATGGAAATGTGATCCAGCTCTCAGATTTAATCAAAAATATCTTAATTTGTGATCCGAAGATGAACGAAGGTCTTACGGGGTTGGAAGAACAACATGAGGGTGAGTAATTACTGACAGAATTTTCATATTTGGGTGAACTAACCCTTTAAGTAAATAAATGAATTACGCAAATAGAATTTAAAGGGGACCTATTATGCTAATTTCCAGTTCTATATTTTTGTTCTGATAGTCCACTAGAGTAGCTTTGCATTATCCTTAAAAAAAAATCCTTATTTATCTTGAACTGGTCCTTTATGCAGACCCTGTCTGAAACGAGTCGTTTTAGATGGAGTATTCTATAAGCCTACTATGATTACTATTCTAATGAGCCTCAGCCTGCATGTCATGTAAAATGTGGAGCCAAATATAAACAGCGTGTTTGCAGACACATTAACTGAAATAGAGGATGGTCTTTTTCCATATTTCAGGGGTCTCTACTCTCTAGACACACCAGGGAGTCAGGGACACATATTTATGTTGAAAAGACATTACAAAGTGCATTTTGTCTAATTAATGTAAATGTGTTTTTTTGTTTTTTGTTTTTTCTCACAGGGGGACCAAGGCATATGCCGGAAAGGAAAAGGTCACAAAAGAGTAAGTGCATTGCATGTAAATGCAATGATTGATACTTTGCTATACATTGCAACTTTTACCCCGGTTTATTTGCTATAGTTCCATTGCTTTTTTTTAACTACTTAAAACAGACAATTAGTCAAAATTTTATTTATTTATTTAATCATTTAGCAAAAGCTTTTATCCAAAGCGACTTAGCGACCCGCAACAGGGCAACAATATGTAAATGTCTTGACCAGTCCAGCTAGTCCAGCGTAGCACACATAACCATGATTATTCATAATAGATATAGAATAGTAATAATAATAATAATAATAATAATAGTAGTACATAATAGTAATAGTGAGATTAGTACAATTGACAACCTATAAAATCCAACAGGCTTAATTAGTCTAATTTGACCAAAATGCATTGTAGTAGTAGAAGCAGCAGCAGTGGAGTATTCTCAGTTGTGAGCTGTGGCTTAGCAGTAGTATGGTTATTCAAGCAAGCATACCACATTGGAAATTAGTGATTTGGTTCCATGGTACATGTTTTGATTAGTGATAAACATCACTTGTTGTCATCCTTGCAAGTCTGCTCCCTACTTAAAGGGATACTCCACTTTTTTTGGAAATAGGCTCATTTTACAACTCCCCCATAGTTGTACAGTCAAAATACAGTAATATGTAGCAGCGCCTGAAAATGGTCGACCCTAGTCTACCGAGCTGGGGACTATTTTCAGGCGCTGCGTCATATCATTACGTCTGCTGGACTCATGGTACGGCAGCAAAGTTTCTTGATTATTACGCAGGAATGAGAGTATAGTTCCTAGCCATATCAGCCTAGAAAATCACAAAGTGATTCATAGTTGTAAGTCTTCATAGTTGTGTTTATTTTGTTCCTAAACTAACTAATAAGTATTTGAAACGTGTTTTTGTTCACAGATTGCTCCTACCACACTCGCCTAGAGGCTTTCCCCATCAGGAGTGTAGTAAGAGAAAGAGTGAGAAAGGTTAGACAGTCATAAAGGAACTGCAGAGTGTAGGCAGTATGCAGAGTGCAATATAGGATTTAGAAACTTCCTTGTGAGTTGGCAAATACATATTACAGTATACATACCATAATTGTTAGGTAGATGCTTTTTATGTGTTTGGTCTTTTTTGAATTACAGTTTAGAAAGGAGTGTCTACTGAAAATAATGACCCATTGTATCAATGAAACTCAGTGCCTATAACCAGACATAATAGCCTTATGCTAAGAATGGAATTATTTATTTATTTTTCTTGATAGGGCAAAGCAGAAATGTTGGTTGACTGGGAGCCCTGTCCAGTATGGTAAGTATTTCTCTGTTCTTCTGCTTTATGAATTAGAGATAGGGGGGTTGGCTACAATACTTTTTCTATTAATCCGTTCTGTTTCAGATTAAACAAGCATTATAACAAGTGTAAAGCACACATCATTACAGAACTATAACAGTTTCATTTTCCATCTATGAAGGACCACCACCATTAATGCATGCATGAAGGTGGTGGTCCTTCATAGATGGAAAATTAAACTGTTATTCCCTAAAAATTCCCTTCTGTTTTTAGTGGTGAGCAGTGGGCCCAGTCCTGGCAGCCAAAGGATTCTCTCCGAAATAATGAAAATAAATAAAATGTATGTTTTGAACTCCATTTTGGTTTCAGCGTATTTATTCAATTGTTTCTGTTTTGCATTTGAAGTCGTATCTCATCTTTCTGTAGTAATGAAAAGGTGAAAATCTCCAAGAATGTGACCTGGAGTTTAATCTCGAGAGGGCTGTACTAGAAATGTACTTAATCCAACTGAATTTTCTTCTTCAGATGTTATTCAAAAGCATGTTTTCATATTTCATGATTATACATTGCACTTTTATTTTATTACAGTTGACGCGTAACTTGATTTCATGTTCTGTTGTCTGTGCTTTTCAAAGTTCACTTAACCTCACTGTGCACTGTTAAGAAATACAGCCTTATGGCTTGTTTGACATGAAGCTTAAATATGAAGTTCAACAAATAAGACTGACCTTCTTTATACTCACTCATTACTTTATATCTTTTACATTCTCTCTCACTCTCTTCTACTCCAAACTCATCAGCTGACTGGGCGTTTTACGTCTTAAACCAAATGTATTTTCTTCTCAACCCTCTTGAGCCAATCGTGTCATAGGTCCCTCCGCTGTGCTCATCAGGAGAAGAGCTCCACATTCATCCAGATCTCAGCATTGCTACTCACCCCTTCACCACCACCAGTGTCGGCTCCATGTAGGGGATATCCCTCTTCATATCATGCATTTCTCTACAGTACACCTTTAAAAGAACGATGTTTCGATGTGTTCCAATTGCCAAAGACTATATAGTTTCTACTTGTCATGCACCTTGTCAATAAATTTGTTTGATCACCCTTTAAGCCTCTTGTGAGTAATAAAGCAATACATAAGCATTTGGTGTATTTTCACTTATATTTTTGTGAAAGACCACAAATACACTATGATAACACTTGCAAAAGATGATAATTTTTGTTTTTACTTTTCCATACATCAAATTCAAAACAATATGATGATGTGGTTGAGACAAAAGAAACAACCTTCATTGAGTATATTTATATGTGGAATTTGTTTAACTTTACAAGTGGATTCTTTTTAAATGAAAATGTAGCCTATATATAATTTAATCAGGGCCTTCAAGTTTTATAAAAAAATTGGAGTGAGGTTACATTTGTTTGGGGAGGAGCCCCTCAAATATTTGAAACAGTGACCCCTCGGCCCCAAGTTTTTGCTTGCAGTTCAGTTTTATCTATTGTTCATAATTGACCAGCACAAACAAATGATAACAATTGGTAAATCTGATGAAAAAAACATGCATATTTAATCCAAATAAAATAAATGGTTTTATATATTTCAAAAGATAAAGCATAGAACTGTGCGGAGCCGCTTGTTGGCTGAAGTACCAGTTCCATCTGTCACACTTTGATCTCTCTCACACACGTGATCTCTCTCTCTCTCTCTCTCTCTCTCTCTCTCTCTCTCTCTCTCTCTCTCTCTCTCTCTCTCTCTCTCTCTCTCACACACACACACACACACACACACTGATTTAATTATAAAGATACATGGATCACCATGATTTTAGCTTCTAGAATAGAACAGTTTTTGTCACTAGTTAAAAGACAAATATTGATTTATTGTGAAGGTCTTGATCTGGACAGTATATCGCACATTTTGTCTCCTAATGCTGACATATTTATACACAGCAGTTTATTACATTCATCAGGGCAGGGGGCAAAACAAACACGTGGAGGCCATAATTAAATAATAATAATAAAAAATTAAAGGTCGCTCTTTGAAGGACTAAACTCCCGCCGACAAACTCGAATTCATTTCTACTGTAGGCTACACCCTATACCAGCTAAAACCACAGATGTTAAATCCTGGCGATTTTGTTTCACCCTGATCATCTAAATGCAGCATAATGTATGTTTTGGCTGTATAATGTATGTTTCTTGATATATATAATAGTAAAGACACATTTTTATAACCCTGGTCGGGAAACCAGAAGAACTACAAGTATGGTGGCTGATTTGTACACTTTGTAAGAAGTTCTATGGCGCGTCTCTTGTGGGAATTGTAGTTTATAAATAGCGTACATTGGAGATGGCCCTGATGGTTGTCCTACAACTACAATATCAGTTAAATATACTTAATGACCTGAGATCCTAGCGATTTTTTTTTATTTTGATCATTACTATCACTATATACACAAACTGTAGTTTTTTTAGGAGCCATGTAGAATCTCAAAAACAAACACACTCTACAATACACACTGGTGAGATAGGCTACATGCAAACCAATACTACAAAAACTAATGCGGTAATACGCAAGCGATGTTGGTTGTGGTTCTCTCCTTCAAAAACGTTTTCACATGATGAACACAACAAAAATTCAAAAATTCAAAAATTCAAACACAACAAAATTTTTTTTTTTTCATTCCTTAATACAAAACAATACACCAAATAACACCAATAAAGATGATTCTGCTCCAGCATCCCATCTTTGGTCCTAACCAGTCATTGGGGGTAAAATCCCCTGGGACGCATGAAATGAAATGTGCAGGCAGACTTCTTCCAATCCATCGTGTCCTACAAAATTAGAAGCACTGATAATGCATCCTTTTTATAAAATGGAAGCATATATCTGTATGTGAGGCAATTTGATGCATTTCTTTTCATTAAAGTAGTATAGTGCAACAGCCACCATACATGTACAGTATGTGTAGTCACAGCACAGAGTACAGCACTCAAAAGTTACAGTAGAGAGCAGTCTGACCCCTACTGTACCTTTTTTCCTCCCTGAAGTTTCTGATACAGTTTTTCTTGATTGTTTACACACATTTTCTGAAAGCATGCCTCATATTCTCAGAACTCTACACACAAATCAAAAAACACACACACAATGGGCAAAACCCCTCAATTCTCCTGCAAAATGAAACTTTACATTCAAAACAATGTTATTTCTTCTCAAAATGGTATTTTGTTTTCAAATGACACACACAAACCATCATATGAATAGACATTTATAAGAACCAGTTGAACACTGATGTGTTCAGTGTAAAACACTATGATGAATGGAAAACACTTCTTCTCCATCCATCATAATGACTTAGGTATTTTCTTGTTCAGTGTTACACTTACTACAGACAGTACATACATAAATGTTGTAAAATATCTGAGAATATTGTTTTTATACTCAGAACACACAAATACACGGTAACAAATACATTTTATTGTTCCCACAAAAACAATGTACACAGTGTACATCCCAACCAATTAAAAAGTTGTACATAGAGTTGTCTACATACAAAACAACAGAAGAATTGCCTGTGTACATTTACAGTAAAAAATGTTGGCATCCATTGCCCCATTGAAGAGCTGACCTGTTGCTCTTTTATGCTAAAGCTCTGATTGTTAATTGTAAAACTGTGTGACGGGTGTTTGCCCATATGAAGAGTCAGTGTGCATATTTGAATGGCAGTGTGTTCCTTGTGAAAACAAGAGATTTTCTGCATGAAAATTGTGCCATAAGCAGAGAATTGTGTGTAGTGTTTTGAAAATGGTTTTAGAACTGCAATTTGAGTGTAAAGCAGGAATTGTCCTTGTAGTTTCGCAGAATTGGTTCAGGGGGTTCGTGAATGCGTTACATGTTGTGCTCATTGTGTCTCAAGTACCAGTATTTGTGTGTAAACAATTGAGAAAAACTGTAATGGAAGCGACGGTGAAGTGACTCTCAAGTTTGGCTGTACTCGTCGCCCAGCCTCCTTAGTCATAGCCTACCATGGACAAGAACATGGTCAACTAAAAAGGCACAAATCTCATCTGAGACTGCTTGTCTTTTTGCCCTCCCCCTTCTCCTCCCCCTCTCATCTTATCCCTTTCATCGATATATTGAAGGTTCTCGATTGCTGTGTGACCAGTTTTGACTCTTTGTGTTTCCTCCTGGGTGATTGTGTGCTAATTGAGCTGAAGCTGTGCTGAATGCTAGTGCTTTCTAAATTACAACATTGTGTACGGCAATGATAAATGAAGGGATATGTGTGTAAAGTTTTGCAGTGAAAGTTCAAGAAATCTTACTCATGTGTCAAAACTGGGGAATAGTGTTTATAGTTTGGGGAAAAGGGTGTGCTTTTTGATGAATGGTGTTATGGTTTTGAAATTTTAGGGTTAGGGTTAGTGTTTCAGCAATCGAGTAAAACTGTAACATGCCTTAACACACCTTAGATACACATTACTTATTATACTAGATCGATCTTGTTTAATTACAAGCCAGGTTGGTTTGAAAATAAGTAAAAAGACATGCATTAAAGTAATGAATTAATAATGCAGTGTGATGTTAAATTAAAAAAAATTCCACATATAAATACGTGATGTTTTTTTTCTCCAGCTATTGACTTTTATCAACCATAAAAATATAAAATCTTATTTTTCAATAATAATGGATGAAAAAGAAAAAAACATAAAATGCTCATCTTTGGAAATACTTTATTTCTTGTCTTTTACAACAATACTACTGAAAATACACCAAATGCATATTTGTCAAACAAGCCATAAGGCTGTATTTAAAAAACACTGGACTGTGAGGTTAAGTTCACTTGAAAAGCTCCAGCAGAAAAGAGAATCAAGTCATCTGTAATAATATACAATAAAGAATAATCATAACAAAAAAACAGTGTATTTTTCTGTTACATACTATAATGCATCTGTGCAGTAATATAAAATTACACAACAGTTATATCCTACAGTATAATACACTCAATCAAATAGCGATCCATAGGCAGCCTCTGAAAAAAAAAAATGACATAGACAGACACAGACACTGCTGCTGCACCGCAGAATAAGTAAATGTGGAGAAATGCAAGTAATCAAGAATGAGTTTTTACATCATGGCCTAAATGTGATGATAAAGGAATGGTCATGAGGTCACCAAAGTCATCATGTGCTTACAAGATTTCATGGCAATCTGCACAATTAGACAATATCAAATACAATGTCAAATTTTACATTCTGGTCTAATGGTTGTGCTACAGGGAATGTCATGAGGTCAACAAAAATGACATGATTCATTGCTCAGCAAAATACAAAAATTGGTTCATAACATTTGTTGTATGCAAGTCAAAAGTTTGGCCTGATGTTGGTGCAAAAGGAAAGGTCACAGGGTCACCACAATCAAGGGGAGTCTCTCTTAAAAGAGTATGAATACACTACCCAAATATCATGTGAGCCCAGTAATTACATCTGGTAATATCATACATGCTAAGTTGACATTTTTGGCTAAGATTGGTGCACCTATACTGGTAGGTTTGTGCATCTTCATTGAACTGTGCAATGTGCTTACTAAATTTAGGACATACTAGCTTTGGGACATACTACTTTGTCATCTTAATGGACAGATCTGTCGCGTGCATCATGTCACCGTTAACTGCCCTGTCAATCATCTTGTTAAAATTCTCCATTCAATCTAATTTTATTTTCTACCGTTTCGGAGAGAAATGTAGTTGCACGTTGATCTGCCAGTCGTGGGTCTTTCATGCGGAGACTCTCCTCATGTGTTTGCAATTTGAATATAATGATGTAAAAGTTAATGGCTAAAACGTATCTTTACAAAAGTCCACAATGCATCTGCAGATGCAATATAATGTAGACAACACTTAATAAATACATTTTCGTCAGGTTAGATACTGATAATTAATCACTCTAACCCCTTTATCTAAACCTCTCTACATAACCGCTGGATTCACGCGTCCTCCATGTCTGTAGTTTTTTAACACTTTTCACTCGTGTTTGTAGTTCTAACCGAATCCTCGTCCAACGCGCGATGGGTTGTGGGCAATATTAGCCGTTATAGTGTGCATCGATCTGCACTTCGGATTCTGACCGGAAATAGTAGACCATCCGGGTATATTTGGAACACTCATTTCAACGATTTGGGACGTACTAATTCTATTTTCGAATGCTATTTAGGATGGATAGTATGCGAATTGGGACGCACCTACAGTTTGAATTTTCAACAAGATATAATGCACACAGATTTTGATGAGGTAAATCAGCATACTAATAATACACAGATATAGGGCAAGTCCATTTCCTTCAACACAGTCCTTCGTTCAGCTTCCATCTGGGGAAATACAGAAAACAATAATAAGAGGCTGAATTTCAGCTGTTTTAGCATAAATAAAATACACAAATAAATTACTAAGAATAACAGTATTAGGGGGTTATTCCAAAAACTAACAAACATACATATTAATAAATAAATAAATGACCTAAATTGTGTTTTCCTCTTCATCCTCACTGGTGTCTGGACTACTGAGGCCACTTTGATCTTCCTCTTCAACATGTAGAAGGACAGAGGCCTCAGGACCTAAGGCAGTCTTATACTGTTGGAGGACCACTTGGAACCTTTCTGACACCTCTGACAGTCTTCTTCTTAAGAGACAGCAAAGTCCCTCATTTCCCTTGTCTACGTCTCAAAATACAAAAGAGATTACATTAAAGACAAACTATGTTAAGATTATTCAATAAGGCCAAAGAACTAACCTATTAAAATCTACATAGCAGGATGGTTGCCATTTTTATGTGTATCGCTGACATGGGACCAGGCTAGCTTCTGTATAAAACGACTTGAGGCAACATGACGGCTCACTGAGATGACTTTATGGAGGGAGGCCCAAAGCAGCATATAAGCGTTTTGTGCCCATGTCTGATAGCTGTTTTAAGTTAACAGTTTTCTTCTTCACTACAGTTATGCTGAAGTAACACATTGTGTTAGTTCCTGACCATCAAGGTTTTCTATGTTGACTGGAGGAAATAATAATAAGATTAATCTTGATGTTATGCTAACCCCATGTAACATATCAGGACACAAATTACAATGGTCAAAATTCTTTTGTTCATTTACGCTTTCAAGTAACAGCCATAATACAACATATCTGCACATCTTTCAAGCATCAATCTTTACAACCTTACTGACTTGTTACCATAGCTACAGTAACAATTGTAATCCCCATTTTATGTATATCCCAAAGGACCACGGCAAAGAGAGCCATAACCGTTCTACTCCATCCAAGTTCTGTGACTGATGTGTTTTTTTGTATGTTTTTTTTAAACACATTAGATGGACAGGGTTTTAATTAAACTTACCCTCCTCAGCCAACTTGTTCTTGAGAACCATTGCCAGGCTCTGCAACCACGTGCAGTGTTGTGCCATCTCCAACACCAAAACGCTTGTTTCCTCATGCAGTCGCCTTGTTAACATCACTTGGTCGTGCACTCGTTTCTTGATCGAAATATTTGCTAAGAATCAATAACAGTTACATGTATCCATGAGACAATCTTGCATAATCACTGCAAACATTGACTTTTTTTTAATCAAATCGATACATAAGAAAACTGAAAATACACCATTAAACTAAATTAATATTACAACACTCAATATGTAACATGCATGCCTTAGTTCAGTATACTCTATAAAGCAGAACTGTAAATAAATTCCTGTGAAGCATCTAAAAACAGACATACCACTGCCATGAACCTCCCACGGCCATATTTGAGACACAGTACTCTCTCCAGTTAGGGAATGCTCCACCACAGCTACGTCAATGTTTGTTGCCGATTCTAGTACAAGATCATTGTATTTCTGTATCTCCTGAAGAAGGAGTTTTTTGTCTTCTGCCAGCTTCCTTCGAAGGCGATGGCGAAACTTGCTGCTGTCTAGAAAGACATGAAGTACAGAGGCAGAGGTTTTTGACAGAACTCTTCAACAATAAAAAAATTATAGCACCAAAAAATTGAAAAGCAAAGCTGCAGTTATTGAAAACATAATGAAATACAGTATGTGAAAATTATAATGTAGACTGACATGGGAAACAAATTGTCCAAGGTGTAACATTTAGGGGGGAATCTATTTGCATGATTTTCATGATTGCCTGAAAATAATAATTGTGCATTAATTAATTTAGAATTGGCAGTTTTTTATCTAAATACGTTCCCCTTCCACGGAGGCCTCTATGTTGCACCTCCATGTTCCTACAGTAGCCCACAACGGACAAACAAACACTAGATAGTACCTCTCACATTTTCTCGTCGGCTACCGTAGCTTGGAAAGATAGAGGTGAGGGAAGCTGGTTGCATCGTCAAACCTCACTGATAGATGCCACTAATTCCTACCACTAAATCCTACAGACTGGTCATTTAAAGAACAGAATTCAACGATTGAGCTGAACTGTGCTACTACACTTATTTGCTAATTCCATGTTGGTGGAGTAGGATGCATACAGTAGCCTGAACTTATCAACCTATTATATTATATTATATAGTTATACCATTCTGACGGTAGAGGGTTCGCTTCCGGTGCCTCACACTAAGGTAGAGCCCCTCAATTGACTGCTGAAGTCCTCTGTGTGTGGTGCCTTGACTGGCACGAGATGTATCAGGTGTCTCTGTAGAAGATATAACGAAAGCAAATTCACTGTTAAAACAACACAGAACCGTTTCTCTGCTTGAATTTCATGTAAAACCTTTTAATCAAACTTATTTAAACTTTGTATGTGCACTTCCTGCAGGAAACTGGAATATACTAATAAACCTGACATCATAAATGTGGCATCACATTAGATGATGATCAACCTACTATTTTTTGCTGCTCTTTAATATCAAACATAAAATTTAGATTGTAGAAAGGGATGTTTGTTGTTTCTTTTATCTGGTCATGCTTACCACCAGCTGCCCATTCCTTTACATCAGATAGCCACTGTGACACCACTTCATCTGTGCAATCTAGCTCTGTTTTTAGGTCAGCTAGCCTTGCAGTCTCATCATGGAGTCTCTGACAAGTCTGATGAACAGTGTTATACAATAATAAGGATTAAAACTTGATTAACAACAGGCCAAGTAAACACAACAAAAGGACACACAAAACAATTAATATGAGACTTACCTTCACATATCTTGTGGAAAGTGCCTGATGTAAAGAGATATTTTTTTTCTCGTTCCACCCCATTGCATGCAACGTAAGCATGTCCACCCGTGCTGTTGAAAGCAAATAATGAGGTTATGATGATCAATCTAAAAATTTTTTACAAGAATATTGCAAACTCCGGTCACCTGCTTTGGACATATATTTGGTCGTCAGGGCACAACGTGAGAGGTAGCTGTTCACTTGCTCCACCTCCTCACCAGCGGTAGTCCCTGCTCCTTCCTGGTTCCTGCCACTCCAATTAATCTGTTAGTAAAGGGTGGAAGAAATTCAATTTAATTTTATTTATATAGCCCAATATCACAAACCACAATTTGCATCAAAGGGCATTACATTCCATGCAAGAAATGGTTATGCAAAAACACAAGATAACATAGTGTAGCTTAACTTATATTTAATATTATTAATGTGCTTGTAAATATTACAAATGTACATAAGATGCCAAAATATTATACACACCTCACACTTAGTAGCATGGGCTCGAGCATGCATTACACTGAGAAAGGGTTTCATAGTGGTCAGTTCCTGAAGAGCAGGAAGGACACTAGCAACTTTCTCCAGGTATGGCCAGTATTTGCATGCCACGTCCATTGCGAAGAATTGTGCCTTGGCTGGCATGAGCTCCTTCTGAAGGTACAGAGGGTAGGCAAATATCTCCCCCCTGTACATATTAAGGGCTTTCAAAAGGAACCCATGGCGACACACAGCAACCTCCATCCCCTCTTCATCCAATTTTGAAGCCCTCCTTGAAGTTTCCCTCGCTGCTGTCCACTGGGAGTCC